>NC_090916.1:4249861-4376861 GCF_040956055.1 Brachionichthys hirsutus | reverse complement strand
TGCTGTTATAGCTTACCAAATAATGTTAGTACAGTAATGCATTTTAAATGTGGTCAGTAGTTGGTTGCAGGATGATGCAGCAGAGCTTTGGCTCGTGCTGGTCGAAATGCTCTGCTGACCTCATCCAAAGCATAAAAAGAAAAAAAGACCAGTCAGGTCACACAATAATGGAGATGTTGAAGAAACTGATGATACTTTCCTGTAAGCTCTGTCATGCCTGGAGGACAAATCAAGTTCCCAAAGTCAGCACCCTTAAAAGTTTCAAGTTCAAACTCAACCCGGGTATTCACAGCTGAATCAATAATGAATCTGCAGTGGATCCAAGGTTTGGTTTGACTTTCAGTGCTGTTACAGGAGCCTGACGTTCCTTTTGGGTAGATCGTAATTCAAATCAGTTCTTTTAAGTCCTTCTTTAAAAGGGTTCTGTTTTATGTCTTTTTGCCAAATGGAACAAAGAAAACAGTTTGTATATTTGCTGTGTTTTGCATCCGTCTTTTCTTTACCAGCCTGTGTTTCGCTGCTACTCAGAACTTATGCACTTTTTTTCTTCTTTCTTTCTGATATTTCACACAAGAACCTTATCAAAGTCACCAGTCTTTACGTTTGTCCTAATTTGTGCACCACACCATGTTGCCACTTATCAGGTTTGAGGGTCATTAGGCTTGCATCTATTCAAGCTGAATGACTCCCACATGGCTAATGTGTGGCTCTGAACAACATGGTTGTTCAAACACACAAGGCCCTCAGCTGCAGGTGGCATTTTGAAGTGGAATGCCTTTTGAAATATTTCTCTGTGCCTTGGACCCCAAGTCGTGCCCCACGGGCACTTTATGTCCTAAGATGTGTTTGAAGTCTTTGAATTAGCACTGTGCTGACACTGATGCTGTGTTGTTTCCTGTTTGCAGGACATAGACCTGCTGGATATAGCTTACATAAAAGATGCCAGAAATGGAAAGTGCACCAAAACACCGAAGGTAAACCTGTATTCAGTTGTCTTGCCTGGCCAATGCTCCTTTATATAAAAATGTGTTTAAATGCCTTATGGTCATTCATTATTTCTGTGCAATCTAACATTGAGTGTTTATTAGGTGCAAATTTCACAAATTACTGTATAGATATAGCGTCAGCAAAGATGTTTACTACATTGCACGCGATTCATAGATGGGGATTTAAATATTTATATATCACCGAATTATTATTATTATTATTATTATTTTTTTACATTTTCCAACATAAGGGCTGGTTTGGATCTTCTTAGTATTTATCCAAACCCACATATACAATTCTCAGCTTCCCAAGAGAATGTATATATCACAAACTGATAATTGTTTTTTTGGATTTGCCATCAAAAGTGGATCTTTGTTCTTCTCTCCTGTATCAAATGTCATTTCTCAAATCTCTTGGCAGTCTCAGTGTATTTTATTCAATAATTAAATTAGATTAATTTTATTAATCCCAAAATGGGATTTTTTTTTAATGAAAGGTAAGAGTAAAAGTAAGGTGACTGTGACAGGTAAGGTGCATGAGGTAGATGGAAGTAGTACAATAAAATAAGTAATAATAAGTATTCTGCAGATGATTATTTATCACTTGAGTTATTATCCAGTTATTTTTGAAAGTCATAAATATGTTGTTTGAGTTTTAGTGGATATAACGTTTTTTTCCAAAACAACAACTGGTTAGTATTAACAACTCAGTCAATATCTTCCAGTCAAAAACAATATTGTTTGTTTCTTCTTTTCCTTATTTTACCTCATTCTTATATTAGTATAATTTAATTTAATATGTTTAATGATCGAGAATACAACTCTGCCGAAGGTGTCTGGTCTGATTTTCAATTTAAGGAATGCACCCTGACAGGCCATGTGCTCTGATTTGCATATTTACTTTCAACCTTCTTACCCATTTAAAGTTTGAGAAAAGGCTGAGATCGCCCCAAGACCTCTAATCTCACGCTTCACCAGATAAAACTGCCAGACCCAGAGCACCAGCTATCCTGAGCCTCCCTGGTCAGATGACCGATTTATGCTTCAGGACTGCTGCAGGCCACCTGCAGAGTTTCCCCAGGCATAGTTCAACAACCGTCAAGAATTAATAAAATATTGTTTGTGGAAAAAAAGTAGGATAGGCTACGTTAAAGTCTAAATTCTTTAAATCATTTAGAACAACATTTTAGATTACTTTCACATCCATCTTCTTGTAGATGAGACGATCGCAATCGTTTCATGTGCTACCGACTGCACCACAGCGCTGCCCTTGATTTCACATTTAGTGTTTGATTTCTTTTCTTCTTTTCATTGTCTTGTCTTATTGACCAACATGAGTCATCATTTAGTAATGAAGTTTAAACTATTTATTATTGATTTGTCCCTCGGAGGGCAATTTGGTGTACAGTACAGTTACACTTTCTACAACTGTAGTCTGCTGCTGGTCGCTGCGTGCGCCCAGGCAATGTGGGTGAAGTGTCTCGCCTTAGGACACACGCGCCTGAGCCAGGAATCGAACCGCCAACCTCTCGATCATAGGACGACCACCCTCTCAACCACATGCACCACCATCGCCCACCACACCATGTTGCCACTTATCAGGTTTGAGGGTCATTAGGCTTGCAAACTAGTGGGAACAATGCATTGAAATTACTTTTTCTTCTCATAATAAAAGTGTATGGATGGTTTACTGGGAAAGCTTGCAAGTCTTGGGTATCCATATTGCAATTTCACACGTAATTAAAGTGCTGCTGATTGTAAGAACTGAGAGAAAAATGTGTTCACATTTTTTAATCTTCCGCGCTGTCACCGTCAAGCAATTTGGCTCATCCTGGTGCAATTACAAAGCCAAATTCAGTTCTCACACTTAATTTCCCACTTACCACGCAATGACTCGAACAACTCGCGCACTCATCTGCTTTTTCAGTTCATGCCTGTATATAATGAATCAGCTTCATATATCGTTTTTTAGCTCAATCAGTCTTGTGATGAGCTGCTATCACTTAGGAGCAGCGTTCTTCATCCCTTTGGCTAAATGCAGGAGGAGAAGCAAGTGGGGGTTGTGTGCTGCTGCTCTGTCTGGGGAGGGACACAATGACTTCAATAACCCACAAAGGATTCATGCATTTCTAAACAGCTTACAGAGTGATGCAACCCAGGGAGGAGAGACAAACACGTGATCGCTAAGATGTTCGAAGCATTGGAAATCCATTAGTGGGAGATGGACTGGTGATGCACCCTGGGTACTGTAATGGGAGCACCCGGGAGACACATTGTCTGAAGAGCTGATGAGATGTGGAGAGGAGGACAGCAAAATGATGGGGGAGAAATGACGGGAATGGGGATAAGAAGAAGACCAGAGAACGGATAAGAGGGAGGTCTCAATGGCAAGATTACGCATCACTGGGTTATTAAGAAATCACGGGGCTCTCGAGAGAAATAAACTGTGGGGCAAATAACTATTTTAGACAGGTTCCAAAATCTCATGTGGGACAAAAGCACACCAAAAAGTCACCACACTGACTGTTGTCTTTGTTGTTCTAGTCGCATTTCAACAAATCGGTTCTTCCGCATTGTGTCAGAGCTCACTTTCATGGATTACACTGAAGCACTCTTTTGTGCACTTTGCAGGAAACCGACACACTTAGTAAGACTGGATGAGATGTGGGTTTCATGGTGAACTGTTAAAAAAAAAAAAGCTTTCATTGACCAACTCCAGAATTCTCCCTCTCAGCCAGACATGATCGAACGCAGAAATGGGTTCAGGTTGGAAAGATGGTGCTGGGCTCAGCTTTTCATAAACTCATACTGTCTTTGAGCAACATCAGAATGTCTCGTCACGCTGTTTAGTAGCCTCGTCTGCCCTCTAACTTATGCCGCCCTGCCCATTGGCTCCAGCTACTCAGTTGTGATTCACCCACTTTCTCTGTGAAGACACACCCACGCACACACACACACACACACACACAAAATAAAAAACGGGACACAAATACCTCAATTTCTTTTCTCTCCAGAGAAGAACACTCAGTATCATTTGTACATCGCTTCCACTTGGACCCACGTCCCACGCTGGCGCTCATTTACTGAACAACAGAGTGGTATAAAAGCAGTGTCCTGTGCTCTGTCAGGATTATGATGTTAATCACCATGCAGTTACCCCATCCTCATTCAGACTGATTAGATTGGCCACTTGTCTGAGGCAACCTTTTGTTTGACGGGCAGCTCCGGAAATAGTGATGATTATCATCTACCGGTCCTCCGTGCAGCGTTTCTAGCATGGAGAATAAAGAGCGTGAACTTTTCTAAAATCCACATTGTTTGTTTTGTAGGAGTTTGTGGTTATAATGGAGTATTTATCTTTTTAATAATTTGCACAAAAAGCCAATATTGCTGAAAAGATCTTGGACTAAATGGACCGAAGTCAGCTTCAGAATCTGAGCTCCGATGCTCTTTTCCTCCTGTTCCTTCAGCAGACTTTTAGTGCGACGTGTCCGCCAGCTCCGTCACAGTCTGAGCCTGGCGCAGAGAAGACTGCTGCTAAATACAGAACAGCTTGTGTGTCCCCAGCAGGGTAACACGATCTGGAGGCCAGTCGGCCGTCATCGCCATCGCTCTGTCTGGCCAACAAAGTCGGCAAAAGCTCCCTCTCCCACAGCAGTCCGTGCTGTGGGAGAGGCTCCTCCGAGTGCACAGCGAGCGACTGTAGGGTTGAGATAGCCAGTGCATATTCAAAGCAGATGTGTCTAAAGCAGAGATTATGTATTTTTGTTTTTATTTTAACAAAGGAAATACAAACAGGACATTCCCAATGTTCTGATATTTATTTTAATCTTATCTTTTCCAAATAATTTGTTTAAATATTGAGCAAAATTCAGTTTTTCAATTCAGCATTGAATTCACATTGTAGCAAAATGAGTCTCAGTGAATATATAGGACTCCTGAAACTTCACACAGCTGTCCACAGAAGCTTAGATTCTGGTGTGACTTACAGGAAGGGGACATTCTTTAGGGGAAATGAAGCTATGAAACAGCTCTGGTGAGTATTTGTGTCGACCTAAAGGCCCCTACTGGATGTGGCACATTGTACATACTGTGACATTGTGATGCTCAGCATTGGAAGGCCGTTTGAGCTGTGTGTCTGTGCTGAAGTGATTTGTTTGTTTGCGAATACACAGTTGTGTGTGTGTTGGGTGATGTCATATGTATATATATCTTTTTTGAAAGTGTGTCTTATTGCTGTAATGATTTGTGCATTCAAGCCAAGTTCTTCAAAAATATTAATATCCACATTTCATTGGAAGGAAAGTACTGAAAATAGGACTGAGCAGAGACTGACATTTGTTCTGACAGTTTGTGCTGCATAAGCGAAACTATAAAAGAAACGAATCTCCAATAAGATCTTCAACCTGAGGCTGCACAGATATTGAATTAATACAAGTGCGTTTTTCTCTAGCAGCACAAAATATCCCTTTATCTTTCAGGAGTTTTTTTTCTCTTTCCACTGTGGAATCAAAAAAAAGGTCTTGAGTGCAATGTTTCATAGTATCATATTTGAAGTATTAAATTCCAGCACCGTGACAACCTCAATGCCATCTCACCCACATCCCAGAGAGGCTAGTCATGATTCAAGATTGCTGCACAGCTACACAATCCAGTGTAGTGGACTGCAGAGCAATCGTGGGTCATTGCTTACAGATAAAATAAGATACGGGGATCAGGGGCTGCCACTGGTTGGCTGCAGTTTGTGGTCACATGGCAGTGTGTTTAAGTAATGGGCTTGAGGCCATCTGTGTTTTGTAGTTAATTAATGACCAAATCCTAAATAAGGACAGTTGTGCAAAAGAGCACTGATGGTCTGAGAGATAAGCAGGTGAATTAATGAAAGTAAAGGGAGGACGATCAATGACTGTGTGTGTGTGTGTGTGTGTTCAAGACACAAGAAGTAGAGAGATCAAAGCTGCAATGTATCTCTTCTGGATCATCACCAAAATGTTCTGTTCCTGGTTACATTCCCAACATTTCCTGAAAATTCCATCAAGATCCCTCCAGAACTCTTTAAGTAATGTTGCTAAAAGACAAACAGACAAACAGACAGACAGATAAACGCCCACAAAAACACAACCTCCTTGGTGGAGGTAAAAATGCCATTCCCTTCATGACATCTACACACATTTTAGTTTATATTCTTAAATGGACCAAATGATTAATATTTATGGATGTATGCCCTAACTGCCCATTCATCTCTTACTGTGCTCATCTTGAGGTATACTATTGTTCATAATCTGGATTCATTGATTTGTATGATTGCATGGAATGAGAAATGAAAATACAATTTCTGGCAACATTCTAAATGAAGAAGTTTTTGTTGAGAAATAAAGTAAACACAACTATGGAGCTGCGTGAATATTGATACCATCTTTCATTTACCATACTTTCTGCAGAAGACACTAATTCTTATTCACACCATCGAGCAATCTGTCAATTGTGAAACCAAATGATGAATTGGTCCTTTCAGAAATGTAATCGTCACAGATTTAACATGTCTTTCTTGATGATTGATTCTACATCATTGTATTAATCGATTACTCATATAATCGTGCCGTCATTTTTTTGTAATAATTTTTATTCAGTTGAAATACGACATCTTTATATTTGCTGGCGGTGGAAGCGTGAGGAGACTGGTAGAATAGAACGCTGCAGCAAAAAACATTTGATGAAAAGGGGGGGGGGGGGGGGGGGGGGGATTAGGTTCTGCTATATGTGAATGACTATAGGTTTGGAAAATCGTCCGTCCCTCGTCGTGTCTGCTCGGACATATTTAAAGGCATGAAAGTGCCTGGCGTTGACAAGGACCGGAGAGAGATCTCCCACGCATGCCATTTTTAGACATGGTTCCCGCACGCATATACTGAACACGCACGCACATACGCCATCAAACACGCAGCCGTCTGTGGCATGATGGGCACGGAAATAAACCTGCCATTATTCGATGTGACCATGACCAACCTCCACCTAAATTAGACGCTCTGATGCTCAGGATGTTGAGTAGGCGGCCACATATCAGGAGGTTGGTGGTTCAATCCCCAGCCCCTACCTATATCAAAATGTTCAAGACGCTGAACCCCCAAATTGCTCTCAAACGACCATTGGCATGTCAATGACTTTCTCAATGGCTATCGTTGATGAGCAGGGGGCGCCTTGCATTATAGCCTCTCCCAGACCACGTGCAATTTTACCACCTAAAAGGCCTTTTATGTAACAACTGTGCAGCAAAGTAGTTTCAGTCACAACCAGGGTTGCCCTTTCACACATGGAGCACACACCAGGAGATAATCTGTGCCTGAAGCGCTCCCTCCAACTGGAATAGCTGTTTTGTTTTAGGCCAGAGGTGATGCCTAGGGAGAGCTTCTAGAAGGAGGAGGAGGACTTGCCCATGAGGATGTATTTGGATGTATCAACAACGTCACTGGAATGGATAGCGAAATATAAGCAGAGATACAAAGTGGATAAATTACATGAAACATCCTCGTCTTCATTAGCACAGTTCAATTCACTTGGACAATTTCCTACTTTATTCAAATGTAGGCTTAAATGGAAGTTGTACTGAAAAACAAGAGAACTTAATCAGACATTATCATTTACTTTTAGAACTCTTTACACACATCTGGGTTTCAGTCACTCAGACATGCAAGTTCAGCCATTGCCAGATTGGAAACCAATGGCTCCTAACTATTGTTTTCATCAAGGGGATTGACCACAAGGCACAATATGGCATCTTGCAGAAAGAGGGGATTAAAGTGAACGAGTATTTGGACTCAAAGACAAGCAATTGATCACCGTCATGCATCGATGGAACTGCTGCAGCAGGGAATGAGAATGGGACCGTAATGAGTAGAGGCAATGAGGCAAAGAAAAGGTTGGTGTAATGTACCCCCGATGGGTTTGGGCTTGATTCCTCAACCAATTACTTAGGTAATCTTCGCACAGATGAATCCCCCACCCCAGACTGTGAAGCAGGCCATCTCATTAACGCTCCCGGAGAAGTTGAACGTGACTCTCGCTCTCTCTTTGTGCTGCCTCAGAAACCGTCAAGCTACCAAACATGAGACTGAGCTGTTGGACTAGGATGAATGAAAAAAAGCGACTGCTTTAATGAAGAAATGAACCTGAGACTGTAACGATGAATAGAGCATCCTGTGTTCGCATAGAGGTAATCTTACCGAACCGGGTCCAGCGATAGCGCTCTTGGTGAAAAGGCCAGGCGGAGCACAATGGCACACCTGTGAAGGTAGAGTTAAGCACAACCCCTGTGGAAATGGCTCGCTTTACTGAGGAGAAGAGGATTCTGTCATGAATCTGTTCATGTTCATTCTTGTGTACTATTGCAGGAGGGCATTAGAAATGAACTAAAGAAAGGGATATGCATATATAAAGGTTTAGTTTTCTGCTTTTAGTGAGAAGCTGAAAGAAATTTTCAGCTTCAACTTCCCAGAAACCTCTGATAGTCAGTAATGTAGCACATTTACAGTATTTGTTTCTCAATGATCTCCCCGTACATCGTTGTAAAGATGCACAGTGTCTTATTAAAGAAAAATAAATACATTCAACCTCACAGCAACAGGAGTAAATGATCACAAGATGACCTCCACCCATCTAAAACATGTAGGCTTTATGTTCAAAGGGGGGGGGGGGGTCTGGAAGAAAAGAAAAATCCTCAAGTGAGCAACTGGCAGCTTGAAGTCACCCTGCTCGTGTTAGTTCCTATGAGACTTGGCGCACACCTCCGAGTCACTTGATGCCCACAGTGAAATCAGATGTGACATTTTGTTAACCCCGCAAAGGTCGCCCAAGTGGAGATGATCAAATAAGACAAGTGCTCCCTGACTAGAGAGCAGAATGTCTGCCTGGAGAAAGTCAGCATTTTAGTAGCATTTTTCACATATATATTTGTACAAGGAATGGATTGTTGCAGCTTGATCTTTCAACAGTTAGTATTAGCAAAATATTTCCATCATTTATCCCGAATCAAACTGACAAATCCACTTGTCATTTCTGTTTTTTAATTATTTGAGCTATTTTCGATTTTTTCCCCCATATGTCCACAGACTACAAGAATAAAAAAAATAAAAAATGCATGTACTCTTTGCTAACAAACACTTTACAGTAGTTTGTTAAGCCTGCCACTGATAAATTACTTGCTATCAATCAGCTTCTGATAGCCGTGCTGCTATCGACTGATTTGGCCTCCATTTAGCTGTTCTTCCCTGCAGCAATCAGGTGCCAGGGTCAATATGCTTGAATTGATGACTCTTTCTGCCGTCAGGTAGAGGAATCCTAATCCTTAATCTGCATGTTGACTGATTACGTAAAAGGAGACTGATCTTGCATCGTATTGTATTCAATTGATAAATTACAGACTCTGAAGTCTATATTGGTTTAGAGTCTAAAATGAGAGTGTGATTCGTATCTCAAATTACCTCTGGATATTTAATTATCTTTGGAAATAATCCCAGTTCAGTCGATACGTTGTGAGCAAACAATGGAATTGTCTCCCACACTACATACACACACATGCCAGGCAGCAGTATACCATACCCACTTGCAAGCAAGTGTGAACTTGAGGGGTTATGATGGATCTGTTACCATGGAAACCATACAGAAGAGAGGATGAAGATCAAGCTAACAAGGGCAAGAAACACTCCCTTTCCACACAGTCACTTTCCATCTGACAGTGCAGCACAGGAACGGTCACGTCAACCGCTAATTAGGTCTCTTCTCACCTCAGAACATTCACACCTCTTCCTGTCCCTTATTTGTGCTTTTCTGTGAGTCGAGATTGACAGTTGACTTATGATTCTCAAAGTGATTAAGACACAGAGTTCAAAACATTTATTTCCACTGTGATTGCATTTCAGGAAAATTTTGCCAAAACAAAGCAGCATCTGATCTTCAAGCAAATTTGGCATATATGACACTTTTGCTTTCCGATCCTTAAAACGCTGATAAATCTGCAACAAGCTCTTCGATGGACAAAGCTATAAATCTTCTCTGGCTCAGTATCAGAAACATTCTCTTGCTAATTCCCTCGAAAGAGCTTTGGAGAAATTAAGAGTTGATTGCTTTGAAATAAAATGTTTCCAATGACTCACTTTAATTTAAAACTCTAATCTGCCTTACTTTGCTAATGATCATGAATGCTAATGAAGCAGTGCCAATGAAGCAATGCTAATGATCATTGATCATTTCAAACTGTAGGTAACTCCTTTTTGAAACAGACTCTTTCCTTTGCACAGAAGAGTAAACACCCAGACAAGCCTGCAGCCAGTAGTCTTTCTCCCCTTCTTGTTTTTAAAGGGGACATATTATGAAAAACATTTTTCTCATGTTTCTACACTAATATTTGGTGGTTTCGGGTCAAACTGCTAAATTAAACCATTCAGTCAATCCTGCGTAGTTGTGTAGTCAAGTATTGAAACATGTTTGTCAACACTCTTCCCCGTTGTGACATCACATCAGGCGCACGTTCACAAGATGTGCGTGCACTCTCCTCGTGTCTGCGCCCCGCACGTCCACGCTCTACCTGTGGCTCGTGTATGAGTCGAAGAAGAAGAAGAGCAGAGTGGATAACGTTTATTTTTGGAGGTAATGTTCCGGCGAAAATTGGCAAAAAAAATTTAGTGTGTGCTAAAAAACTCACCTCACCGGTTACCATGGTTGCATGCCCGCTATGCGTTTAGTTACTGTTTCATTTTCAGAGGCGTTTCTGGCAGAGCTGTTTGAGACAGGAAAGAGGGACGCTGTCCTGCAGCACCTCTTTGTTATTTTGACCAAAGACGGTCACAGATATTTCATATAAGTGTTTGGGAACTGCCTTAACTTGTGGAAAAAGGCTGTAATATGTGACCTTTAAATGGTTCAGATATGATTGGGATAATCAATATTTTCAAGTTTCCCACCATACTGTTATAGATCATCTATTAACAGCAAGCGTTCGGTGAGCAGAATGTGGATATTACATTAGGTGAGAGCGAAGTACGTGGAAAGTCTGTTGATGCCAGGTCAACCCTTAACACCATCAATCACAGAATCTGTGGACAAATCGCGTGTGTGTGTGTGTGTGTGTGTGTGTGAAGAGACAGGTGACCTTTATCTCTCCCTCCAATGATCCAGTCCGAGCACACAAGCATGCCTGAGACTTAACTGGTGTTCTGTTGTAAATCTCTTGAGGGTTCATAAAGAACTTCGGCGACCGAAGAGCTCTCAAACCATTTCCTGCCCAAACTAATAATATAAATAGACAGAAGAAGCCTTTACTTGTTCATCCTCTTTTGGTTGCATTACATTTAAACTATTTGTTTAGCTAAAACGTCCCCCAGATTCCTTTTCTGGACACGACACGGTAGCTGACATGCTTGCAGCTTGGTTCCACGATTGTAACACTTACCAGAGGTGCTGACAACACGCTTTGTCGGCTTTCTGGGCCTGCTGTAGTGTGCAGTTCTAAAAATCATCTTTTTATACAAACAAGTGCAACTTATGACAGTAGAATAATCTGAAAATCTTGATTAAATCAGCCTTTTGTTAGACTCCATTACTTCTCAGACATCTTTTGTTCAACAATCAAACACTTTTATTCGCACCAAGAAATCTTCACTTGATTCAGGAGAAAAATGTCTTTAAGTGAACGCATTTAGCATAAAGCAGGCACGCTTTAATAATTGAACCTTTTCTGTAACCTGAGCTGTCCTGCAAGGAGTGACTGAAATGACAATTTCCATGTTTCCCTCTCTCTGCATCCCAAAATGTCTAAAAGCTTCAGGTTATTCCTCTCTTAATCAGCTGACTCGGATCGTCTCCCTCGTTATAGAGTGGCAGGCATTTGTCTAGACACGTGCTGGAACGCAATTACAAGCAGAGACAGAATAATTAAAGTTGGGGGTTCCACAGGTGTCTGGTGTCTGGTGCTGATCAAACGTGCACCGATAATCAGCTTTTATCAGAGGTCGTTCACACTGAATCAAAACCAATCAGATACGGAGGGTAGTTCCTCATGGGAGTTGTTGATTCCCTCCTCACGGCTGTCATTAATGGGTCGTCCCCAGATTTGTGTCAGCTCAACCGTAAATAGTACGAGATAGACATTTGATTATTCTTAAATATACAAGGGCTTGCTTAAACATTTAGTCATCCTTTGTTGGGGGGGATCGGTGAATCGCACAGATGCCATAACAAATGGGGCATTATCCGAGGGTGGCGTAGCTCGGCCCGGCAGATGGTCTTGGGATGTCGGGACAGCAGGCTCTCTGTGTGACGGTGAAGCTAATGATGGCAAAAGGCTAACTGATTATTGCAGATGGAGGATAAATCACAATTACCACGGCACAAAGCTTACTGAGGATCCTACAGTGTTTCCAACGTGATCCAGAGACCCAATTAGAGCCGTCACAAACGACTTCTGTTCTCAGCATGAGGAACAATTGCGTTTGTACCAGCTTGACTGTCAACCAACTGTTCAGAATCTTTTGTGTGTGTGTGTGTGTGAATGCCCAATTGACCCAGCATACCACGCTGTCTGAACTGCACAAAATAATGAGCTTTGATGTGAGGTGCAATCTCTTCCACAAGATTAGAACAGAACTGTCCTGCAGATTATAACAATGGATCTGTCCTGTGACACTTATCTTCATGGCAGGCCTGACTTTCTCAAACGTTTCACAATTTTTAAAGTCACACAAGGATTTGAAGACAATGATGGAATATGCACCTGCTCTTTCTTTAGCCTTTATTTTAATTCCCTCTGTTTAGCATTATTCCCTTTGATTCCTTGTGTATTGCAACTACTATGTGGTGCTTTTACCCTGAGTACGACTAAGCCTAATTAGACAATGTTAAACTAAAGGTTCTGAGGATGCACGGTTAAAGATTCCTGCAGGATATTAAATATTAGTTGTGTGCGCACTGATGCTTATTTTAGAGGCCTGCATGCAAGCCTTTTGCGTCATTCATATTGGCCTAACAAATTGCCCTGATGACAAAGCCCTGTTCCTGGGATGAACAAAGCCAGGTCTCCGTGTTCTTCTCCATCAGCAGGAAGACGAAACACAGCCGCCTCTCCTTAACTTCCCTATTACTTTATACAACATGTCACCCGCTTCTTCTGCTGCAAACCCTCTCACTCCCCTTATCCGTTCAATCTGCTCCAATTGGTTCTGGTCGGAATTTTTAACGATGTCACTCGGCTGGAATCTGCTTTGTGTCTCTGCACGTTAAGGAAGTCACATAAGTAGAAGACAGAAAGAAGTGAATCGGTCAGAGGGAGAGGACATATGCTGGCTTAGAACCGCTACCGTGGCCTAGCATCAACAGCCTGAAGGCTGCGCCATGTGCCAACAGGGGCTCATTTAAATTATTTACTGTTGGACCCCATTGTGGACATTTCGCTTGCAGGGCTTCTCTCCATGGGGCTCCTGGCTCTTGGAGAGACTGAGCAGGGTGCCAGAGGGAGGACTGGAGGCTCGGAATGGCCCTCTTTTCAAACACACCGGCTGATCTACTGCAGGCTGCTTTCAGGGAAAAGGGATTGATTGGTTTGAAGAGAAGAAAGAGAAATCACTCTCGGTTCATTTATAAACAGTGGGGAACACAAAATAGAGCAGCGCCTGAAAAAGTTGAGTTGGTCCCAAGATTTCTTTCCACATTCGGGGGTGATTATCTGACACAGTGGGAGCTGTGTTTTTCTGACATTGCCGTGAAAAATCCTCCTGGTTTTTTTGCCTGTAGCTGACAGCAACCTCCAATACTGAAGCTGAAGTTTGTCATTGCTTTGAAGACATTATCTATATTCATGGTGATAAATGCATACTTCATTGATTCCCTGCCCAGTGGAGCTGGCTTGGAGGACACAGGTGCAAATGCAGTCAAGTCCAAGTTTGCATGACAAATATTTCTGCTCTGTCTCTTTTTGGCCTAACAATGTTTATTTGTCTCTGTATGGGCGGACGTGCATCTGCAGGCCTTCAGATGGCCTCGCATGTGTCACTTCTATGCATGAGTGTGCTGCATGCAAGCATTGTTGAGCAATTTGTTTTGCATTTCATGGCTGCTCAACAATGGATGCATTAAATTATGGTTCTGTATGACTGCAGGATAATTGCTGTAGTTGTATATCTGTCCGCTTATGAAGTTGTTTTTAGTGCAAGAGACAGACGGCTTCAGCACAATGGGGTTCATCCAATGGGGCTCAAATTATTGAGAATGACTCACAAAGAGTGGGTTGGAGTAATGGCCGGAATATCCGGAGCTCGCTGCGATGGAGGAAGTCGTTTCAAGTACAAGGGGAAAAAATAGCTGCAGAATTTTTGTTACTTTCCAGTTCTGTCAAAGTATTTTTGTGCCAAAAGAAATCGTTATCATCGGTTCATTCCATTTTTACTTTGCCATCTTAAGAATTTTCATCATTTTAAATTAATATATTAAGTTATCTTTATTTGTTAGAGTTTTTTTTTTTTTAGCATCTTATCACATCTCATGACATAAATTCTCCAACTGAGGCCACCGGATGTTTGATTTGATTGATCTCTTGGACCGATCCTCCGCTCAGCTGTGCGTCATTCTAATGAGTATAGTGCTGAGCTGGTGACTCATAGTGGTTGATGGTTTTTCTCTTGCTGAAGTTCGTGTGGTTTATCTGAGGTCAGCCCCTTCCTGTCTTTCCGATGTCAAGCCAGCTAGTGAGAGGACGACGGTACGCCAGGTAGACTTCTTCCACCTCGTCGAACCTGCCCCTTGCCCCTTCTGTCTCTCTGCCTTTCCTTCAAAAAGGATTCACACACAGTGAGATTTTTCCTCTTGCCTCTTTTGCTCTATTTAGTTTATTTAGTTCAGTTTCCCCAACCAGACACATACCTAATCTTAGATTTACATCCTCTCTTGATAAATGCATAAGGGGTGTGTGGCCTTGCAGGCGTTTATTATGGAGGTTACTTTCTGTGGCATTGGGATGCAATGGGAATCTCTGTGACAGAGATGAAGGAGTCTCCTCTGTATAATTATTCTTGCTGTGTGCCATGCCCTCCGAACTTTTATGTTGCCTCTTAATCCTGGCTGGCAGGCCACATCTTCACAAGTCTCTTATTTTCCTTTCCTACAGGTCTCTTATTTACTGTGCTTCTCAGGCAAAGTCAGGTTGTTGAAGATTGTGTGACAATAATGGTATAGGTTTAGATTTGGTAGCTTTTTCCTCATCATTGTGTGAGTTATGATTTCATTTTTTGGGACTATGGCTATAAAGACAAACATTTGGTCTCTGAGGCATGTAATAAATGATCTAACATGAAAGTAATCACAGGATTAAATATTTTTTTTAATGTTAAGCATCAATTATTCTTTGTGTAAAAATGTAAAAAAAAAAAGCTGTATTTAGAATGGTTATTTTGTAACTTTTGATTTGTAATTCATTGACTCATTTTCACGGGACGTTTTTCTTTTCTCTTTCAGCCCATATTTTACGCTTCCTTTCAGCTTTTCGGCATTATATTTATTGTCAAAAAATAAATGTGTTGCCAAAACCCATACACTTTTCTCCTTATCTATTTGGAAAATCGTGTACAATATCTCTACATGCACATACTACACATAAACACGCTTGTAAGCTAAATTATAGCCCCTGCTATTTATTCACTCTGAAATATAAGACACCCTTTGTATCTTTCAACAAACACAAAGAGGTTTGGAGGCAAACAGCTGCTCCTATACTGTCTGGTTCCCTCATTCGCTCTGAATAGATTGCTGTGATTGCTATAAGATTCAATCCCTTTTCCTAAACTAATAATTTTGCTACTGACCCCAAGTGTCACTTCTCATATGCTTTACATGCTGGAGCGGTGACAGAGCAATACAGATTCCTCAGATAGCTTTCTGGAGTGTTAGCCTTTCCAATGCCCCGTGGTCGTTATGTGTAGGCAGTAGAGATTATTTTACTTTTTAATTTTAAAGATTGCAATCATGCTGATCATAAAATCTAAAGTATTTTTTATGAGCCTTGAATATTGGAGATTATTTAAGTAATGCATGAAACTGTATTCCAACAGAAGTACTATTATGTTGTTGTAATTGACGAGATATTTTCTTGCAAGGGGTGCAAACGTGAAGACTGACAGCGGTTCCAGTTTGAGGTGACATTAGAAGTGGTTACAAATCCTTTGTGGTTGATTTTTTTTGTGACAGTTAAATCAGATGATTTAGTTATCAAGGGGGCTGTGGTTTGCATTCAGACGCTGTCAGAATTCCCTCATGTGTCAAATACAGAATGTTTTTGTCCTCTATAATGCAGAAGGCTAAATGAAATGTTCAGTTTGCTCGGGCGGCAAACTGAATGGGAGTTTATGCCATTTTCTATTTTCTGCAGCCACATCTGGCAGATGCCTGCTGTTTTATTCCTCTTAAAAAACCTGACAGTGCATACAAGTTTTTTTATTTTTTTATTTTTACAGTAGTTAGATATTTTTACAGCTTTAAGCAGTTCTTACAAATCATTTTCCAATAAGTATCCTTTCTTAGACTGCATGTGACAAAGAAAAACAACACATTCATTCTAAAGATGGATACACGGCAGCAGGCTTTGGATTGTCTCAATGTAATAATCCACTTGATCAGTCTGCTTACTGCTACAGGCAGGAAAACTCAATAAATAGGTTTAGTAGTGTGCTGAGTGGATTTAGGAGTATAGTTCTAAAGCGTTTTCTGGAACAATGGATCAAATGCACCTCATTTCATGAATTTCTTTCTGGTGTATTTCTGCCTGGAGAAAGGAAGTTTGAAGTGAGTCTAGATGTGCTGGAGAATCAGGTCCGATCAGGAAGAGGGATTAGTAATTACCGTAGGTGCAGCCCGTGATGAGATTATCAATGATAATGTGAGAAATGCAGTCAGTGTAATTTCTCGCTCTAAACCTTTTCACTTTTTCCTTAAAGGCTGATGTCCTCAGTTCCACTGTGTGTCAAAGGATGATGGGTGCTGGGTGTGACTTTTTAGGCCACTTCCTCAAGACATGGAAGTGAGTGCCTGTCAGCATAAGTTATTGCTGATGTGCCGGCCTTTTGGAAATGGCATGATATATGCTCTCAGTCCGCCTCTCACTTCACATGTCACTGCCTCAGGGGTTAATGAAACGCCCCTATTGAAGAGCTCTACTGCATCTGAGCTCTCATGCAGAGAGGGAGAGAGGAGCCAGAATCAAAGCCTCCCTCGTGCTCCTTCTCACCGATTCCCTCACGCCTTCCATCGCGTACTCTTCAGCTCTATGTTGATTCCCATACATTTCACAATGCATTCGTTTGTGGGCTGTTTATCTGGGGCTTATTCTCGGTCTGTCAAAATGCTTCTGACCAAGTTTTACCTCCGACGAGGAAAATTAGCGAGCTCGTTCCCAAGCTTAGGCGAGTTTAGTAACACGAAACTGCAGAGCTGTAATCCGTAAAGGAAAGGCTTCTACTGCTGAGGCGGAATCAAACGGGCCATCTGATCAGCAGAAGAGCTTTAAAGCTGAAGTGCATCGTGTCACCCTGCAGCAGCAGGAATGCTCGGTGCGTTAGCTCCCCTCTGTGAGGGAGTGAAGCGCAGTTGGACACTGCCGCGAATGTTTGTGCATGATATATTGCAGTGCTTTGTGATGTATTGCTATACATATTACAGAATCTGGTGAAGAAGATGAAGATAATTAAATTTCAAATATTTATACTTTGCTTGAACATAACAGCAATAATTTCAAATGGAGAAAAGTTCCACACATAATTATTTTTTATATATTTTTTTATACTAATTCAACTGTAATTTGTTTATGACCTTGTGAGTTGTAAATCGCCGGCCGTCAACATTAGCCATGGTGTTGTTTCTACTGAGTAGTAGGATACATTCAAGAGGTTCGATAAGGATAACCAGCGTGATAAGATTATATAGCCTACTAGTGTCAATACTATGAGAATATTTTGTAACACATTATCACCCAAGACATGTTTATTTACACATGTTGCTCTGCAGACTTTCATCACCGTGCATTGTTAGATACAAAGCAGGCTTCCCTTGGCCGCATGTCTGCATGTGCTCCTTCTGTGAATGCAGAGAATAAATCAAGTTATCTGTGTAGCTGTAGGACTTAATGCCATCGTCTTTGTGCCCATCAATGCGAGCATTGAGACGATTAGTCAGGTCATTTGTGGGGAAACAGCTTTAGCTTCGAGGGAAAGATGGGGCTCTTTCTTCTAATGGAATCAATGTTTCATTGCTCTCTGTCTGTATAACTTATGACGTGGCTAATGCTTGAAACACGCTCTGCAGCGGCAGCGTGACCCTCTTAAATAAACGACTGCATCGCCGGGAGCCAGAATTGTCTCAGGATTAACGTTGTGATGAAATGTGCCATCAACTTTCTCAAACTGTTTGTTAACTGAGGATGCAGCAAATAAACAAACACATAAACAACAAACAACATGACAAAAATAAAATGTTTCAACTTGAGGCTGATCGTCGTCCTCCGACTCCGGGCACATGTAAATGGAAAAAACAAACGTCTGCATAGTATTTGCAGAATGACCACATCACCCTCATCTTGATATCCCATAATTGCCTTCCAAATGCCAGATACACCTTTGCTGCCTTATCAGCAGCATCGTGCCACTCTATTAGTTAGAAAGGCTCGGCAACAGCCAGAGAATCGGATTCTAAAAGGCCACGTGCTGCTCTGAACCTGCAGCGTTGCTCCACAGTGTCATCGCTCCATGCGCTCATATGTGCACCGATGAATACTAATGCAAAAGTCGGATTACCTACCTTCACCCTTCACGCCCTCACATTTATATTCATCATAAATGAATGATGAATATAAATGTGTGTATACAACTCTTATCTTAAATTTCCTTTCAGTTGAGGTGCAGTGAAATTCTGGCTGGACTGCAGCAAGCTGCGCAGCTTTTGTGTCGCCACCCTCGAGATACCAGAACCAGAATGGATTTATTTAACGCTCAATGCTGTGAGCTGCGTGTCATCTGAGAGTTGATAAAGGGGTGGGGGGGGTTGCGCTGTGAGGAAACCGCAACATTAATTTATACCCCAGCAGCACCTCCGTGACCGCGCCACTGTTCACTTATTAAAGCAGCTATCCCTGAGACCTTATCAATTATTTGAACCACCGGAGCACATTTGTTAAGGGAAACACTTCATAAAGACAGGTAATATTGCTACTTCTGCTTTTGCCAAATGGTAACTGCAGTGTGAGGAATCTTGTGTTTTTACTCATTCTAAAAGGCAGTCTTTAGAAATACTGCATCACATAGATACAGGAGCCTGCGAAGCGGCGTATTAAAGGCACGTATTAAATACCGCACGTGTAGAGCAGTTAGGTCATCATCAATCATTCATATTGACATTTTGTTTGATCTGGTGTCCCTATGCTGGCGTGTGACTGCATGTGCATTCACTTTTGTGTGTTCCTACTTGACCTGAGGTGTGGCTGACCTCCCTTTGCCAATCTGAATCCTTTCCCTTGTACCCAACAGAGTGCGACATAGTTTGCGTGTCTGGTTGGTTGGTCCTTGTGACAAACTATAATTCAGGGAAAGGGAGAGTTTTTTGCGCATTGACACGGGGCAGCTTCTAGCGTGATCCTCGGCAGAAATATGAGCCGAACACAATTTATTTTTATTTATTGATATTTTTTTTATTTCCTATTTATATTTTAACAAATACAAATGAAATAAGGAGCAATGTTACACAACATAGTGTGCAGGGTATATTTCCGTGTGAGTTCGCTCTTTCCTTGCCTTTCTTAAACAAGCTGTACACCATCTGGAAGACTTTTACAGTTCATCGCATTGACGCTGTTCCATTCATCTCTGAATGGTTTCCACACCTGTGTTTTTGTCTTGCTTGCTGGCACAACTTGAACACACCACTCAATCGCTCATAATTTCACCTCCTCCTCGCTTCTGATTGGTGGAGGCATTCTGGGCAGAATTTCTTTACAGCTTCAACATGACTCATCACTCCAGAGTGATTCTGACGTCAAGAGGTTGATTGGATTAGATGTTTGGAGGACATATGGAACAGAAATAATGGCTTTCCTCCTCAGACGCAGTGGGGTTTTTTTTGCCACAAAGGCACAGATATTAAAATAATTTGTCACTGAGGAAAAAGGCAATTAGTTATATAATTTAAACTCGTTAACACAGAGATACACTATTTCATCATTACGTCTGCATGCAGGTCTAATACGAAACTAGGTCTAATTAAGAGCAAATACAAATCTGATTAACTTTAGTGATGTTAGGCAATGAAGATTAAGACAGAATGGTACTGTTTAATTTTTCAAAATGTTTATTTAATTATAAAATATATTTTATTTAATACCAAATTTTAAATATGCTTATATACACACATATCACGTAACTGTCACATATGCGTCCTCTATTCTGTAAAGAAAAAAAACCCCAGCTGATGCTTCTCCTGCTGTTGTGCTCTCAGCGCCTGCAGCTCCCCTGCCATCGGCCCCCGTGCAGACTGCAGAGGAGGGGAGTTGTGTGTTCAGCTAATGGCTACAAGTAGCATCAGAACAGTATCACATTTTATTGATGTTCAGGTGCTGTAAGAGATGAAATACGATCTCGCTGTCGTCTCGTCTGTTCTCAGAGGCCTTTCGTCTTGGGCGGTCTGCCAAAGCGTCCCTCCAAAGGTACTTCGATATAGTGTGGTTTAGTCAATTGAGAGTGGCTTTTTATGCTTTGATTGATGGAGGTCGGTTGATGATCCTGTTCAAATCAACACGTCTGTTCAATAGAGTGGTGGCTGTCTGCGTTTTTGAATTCTGCTGGGCGAGTCATTTGCAAACGCTGGGAAAACACGTCCACTTAAATATATAGCATGTAATGCCAGTTATAGCTCGCCTGTCCTTTTATTGACAAAATGATTGGAAATGTCCTTCAAGTCGGTAGTCCTCCATGCAGCCGCGTGAAAACGTGAGGCAGGCGGATAGACAGGATGTCAGAGCAGGGAGATTCTGCAAACGGGGAAATATAGAGACAATAACGGGCGCCACTAAGCCGCACAAATTGTGGGGTGTGTGGGACGTGTAGAGGACATTTATCAGCGTGACACAGGACACAATGCTCTTTGTTTGATTGGTTAAATTAGTGGGAGCTCATTTGCTTTCACTGCAAAACCCCTTACAAGGCTTTTTGTGTGGTGTTAATTAAGCTGGAGCAACAATTCTGTATGCTTCTTGCATGCTAAGCCACAAAGGGAAGAAGATCATTATTATTATTCGTGCACCTCAGAGCTATTCTAGTTTTTTCTTACAAATGTTGCACCGAACATGAGCTGGTAAAATGTAAATCTCTTAAAGTGAGTTTGGTTACGTTTTCCCCTGACAGTTGCCTCAGCTTCAGATTTCTTCTCCGTGTGAACTGTTGCCAGCACCCGGTGTTTTGTTACTGCAGACAACAGACTCATTCAACTTCCTGAATTTGTTGGATGATGATGGTTGGCTGCTAAAGATGGAGATCATTTAGCTTCATAAAATGTCAGGATGTATGAAAAACCCTTCTCAGCAGTATCCTCTCATTCGCTGCTTTGTACTGGCTGCTCATCCTAAGGTCTCCTTACTCCTACTCCCATCTTTAAAAGTAAAGCTTGACTTGTAATGAGACGAGAAGATGAACATCAGACAATGAAACTAATTGTAAATCAATGTTTGAACAGCTTTAAAAATGCAGAATTTACACCTGCCATATAGCCTCCGTGAAGGGGAAATATTACGGTATTTTACGCTCCAATAAGTCCACCAATGTCAACCCTTTAGCATTAGTTCAAGGCCTCATCACTTAGGTTGCTTATAAAAATGTCTCCTCCTGTCATAGTTTTGCTTCATCCTGTAATACGAGCCTCTCCTGTGGGCTTTATGGCGGCTGTATCGTCGCCCCTCGCTCCTCGCACTCTGCCTCAGACTGCGGACCGCTCATTAATCACACAAATCACCTGTCAGAAATGCTGAAAACAGCACAAGCATGGCAACGCATGTTTCCTTTCAGTAGATCCAGGAGATGGCTTCTGTTGGAAATCAGCATCAGAAAAAATAAAAAATAAAAACCAACATAAAGCAGCTCCTTCCTTCAAAAACATGCTTGATGCCATGTCATCTTTCATGGCCTTTCCATGATAGTTTAACTTGTTTTAAATTCAGGTTTTGGGTAACTACTGTTTATTTTATTTTTTTAGCTCGGATTAGAAGCAGGCGTAAAAAAAAAGTAAAAAAAAAGACAATTCTTATTTGTCCAATTTCTGTGTCATCCTTCAGGAAGCTAAGCTGCGGGAGCTCCTGGATGTCAGCACCCTGGCGGGTAAGATGGAGAACAGGATGCTGACGGTGGTGAGTGGCACGGACATGGTCAACATCACCTACCTGAACTTCATGGCCTTCCAAGAAGAGACAGCTAAGGTAACTACTTTACAACAGAGCAGAAACTAACCAATTAAAATGACAAATAATATGTATGAATACGTATTGAGCAACAACAGGCAATAATTGGCTGTTTGTTTTTGTGTTGGGTGAAAATAATAAATGTGAATAATAATGTGAATAAATAATAGTTCTTACAAAGGTGTTACATTTGTGGGATCAGCATTTTTGTAGCTTTACTTTGAAAAGTATGTGAACACCTGAACACTTAGAAAGAACTTCTAAAGGTTAATTAAACATAGGAATAATGTGATAGGTATCTCGACCTTCCCATTGTTGCTGAATGTTGATAAAATAAAGAATTTGTTTTCTGTTCATTAGAGGTGTTTGATGGAGGTACTTTTTCTCTGGGGTGTTTGGGGTCAGGTAACAGTGTGTGTTCCGCATACTGATAAACACTATCAGCATAATCTCATATATAAACGAATGTATTCATGTATAATGTACAGTATGGCAGCAGTTCCTCTGCAGAAGTCAAACTGCACTTTTGTTTGAACTTGTGTTTGTGCGCCTGTGTTCCATTTATCATAGGAATGGGCAGAAGAACTCTTCAACCTGGCGTCTAACCTCTTGGTGCAAAATATGTCTAGAGAGGCCTGCCTCGAGAAAGCGTATGTCATCAAGACACATACACACACATGCACATTGACAGACACTCATAAATAAGCATGGTCCAGAATAAACGTGACTAGGTTTAATAGAAGAAGTCTCACCTCAGTTATATTTAAAATGTACAAAAACAGAAGAGTCACAAATGGGCAGCAATTAAAAAACTAGAAAACCGCCAAGCAGCTCAGTCCCCTCCTAATTGGATTTGCATATCGGACCCCTTCATGGCTGTGATCTTTGCTGAGTGAATTGAATGCATATTTTACAAAATAGGATTTATTGAAAAAGCCTCCATTGTAAGTAAATGGGAAATTCCAGATTTTCTTTTTAAATCCAGATGGGTACCTGGATCACTCTCAAAATGTAATGGGATCTAAGTTAGACTGAGACCCATCTTTAGATTTTTTTTTTCCATCAAGATACATTCAGCAGTTTTTCTGTAATTGTGCTAACAAACAGACAAACAGACAGACAAATGTAGTCAAAAACATCACGTCCTTGGTGGAGCTAAAAATGCATTTCAGCAATCCTCAATCGTGCAAACAGGAGGCACGAGGTTGCCCTTCACGTCTTCTCATGGCGGCCTGAGGGTTTGGGTTGGGTCACTTTAGCTGGCATCGATGGAGAAAGCAAGGAGAACCACAGACGGGATGGAAGCAGGAAGATAAATAGACCAGCTGGAAACTTGAAGAGCTCTGTGCCTGTCCGTTGGTGAGACACAGAAGATACAATGCAGCTGTGTGTTCATTCGCTGTTGATGGCGTGATGACAGGTGTGTGTCATCGCGTCCTTAAACAGGTGATTGACCTTGGCTTGGTCTAATGTTAACGCTGATCTTGAGCTTATTATTGGAATCACTCCTTACTTTCATCAATGCATCAGATTCTGAGTCCAGTGAGACAGTATGTTTTAAATCAATGATCAACTCCACAGAACCTGTGATCCTGTGTAATAAACTGTCTAGCGGCTTGCAGCTCCACATTCCTATTGATCTGAACGGAATCCACCGCTGATTTGTGTGTGCAGTGAGTTGCTGACTGAGTGGAGCTCGTTCAGAAGGAAGACAGATACGAATCTGCATGGAGAGAATGTGCTAGGCTCCGTTTGGGGTCGACTCCCAGCTGTCTGATGTTTATCAGTGAACAGACGCCATTAGCTTGCCCCCCTGAGGAGACTAATTGACTTATGAGACAATAAAAGTGACTCTTGCCCACATTGTACACAGATAGTTGAAATGGAATTGAGTAGAGCGGGGTTGGAAGTCGTGCTGGTCGAGCTCAGCGACCAGCTGTTGGCGCAGCTTGCTGACAAGTATGGCAATTCTTTGTCCTGCCCCCCCCCCCCCCCCCCCCACACACACACACACACACACACACACACACACAAATACGGCATGAAGAGACCTGATCCACATCAATGTTGTTCTGCATGTGGATAGATCCTTTGCGGATGGACGGTCGACGTCGCCAGCGACAAAAGACAAACCAGCATGTCATCATCTCATCTCATAATGTTTTTGGGCTTTGGTGATGAGGCTGAGGCTTCTTCCAGTGTGTTGTCTTATGCATCAGTGATATTAGTGCTAGATGACATGTTAAGCTTTATGTTTTCAGAATTATTGATCAAACAGCATGTTTCTCAGTGGAAATGATCTGCTTGGAATTACGGATGTCAATAAAGTCTAACTTTCATTTTGGCAGGAGCTACAATTGATGTATTTGAGCAGATTTCATCAAAGTCTTTAATCCTTATATGAGTCAGTACACATGAATGTAAACTGCAGCTTGACGGGTACATTGAGGTACACAAGCTGTACCTCTGTAATTGTGAAGTTGGTGTTTGTTGCTTCATGTTTTATGTTAAATCCCATTTGAAATAAGTTCCTTTCCTTTCGTGGTTTGAATGGAAATAAAATGATTGTTGCCGCGTTGGCCAGAGAGGGAGAGCAGATGCAGAGAAAGAAAGGCAGGGCAGGGAGTTAAACAGAAAAGGAAGTAGTGCTGGTAATCCATTTATCCGCACTCGTCTTAATGGATAATAGAGGCAGCTGTAAGGCAGACAGAGGCATCAAGGAACATTTAAGTGTTCCTCACTCCTAAGCCTTTGATTCTTCTCTCACTTTCTGTTTTTTTTTTTATAAATACCTTTACATATAGTGTTAGTTAACTGTTGTCAATAGACCAGTCAACACAAGACAAGGCCCGGGCTGGACCTGTTAACCATTATGGGTCAATGGTAACTTTGGCTGTGTCAGTCAGTCTGCCCTATGAAGTGGACACTGTAATGGATATTAATTATTACCCAGCAGCCACTCAAAGCCCAGCCTGTAATGATGGCTCCTGTTGCAGAGAAGCTATTTATAGCTCAGTTTGTGCTTCTGCGGCTGCTGGATGGCTCTCTCTGCCTCCGGTACAAGACTTCCAAGGATTAGCCTCAATTCAAAAAAAGAAAAAAAAATGCCACAGCTAAATATTTGTAGATTCTACTTACACAATCAGCTGCTTGGGTTTACAGTGCAGATAGACAAGTTTGTCTTTCTCCACGTCGCTTCAATGAAACAGTCATCATAGATGGACATGAATAATGGCTGTGGACACGCGCATCCATTACACAACAAACAGGAATTAAATTGTAGCGTGCCCATTACTCACACAGGAAAAGCTTCTGATTACATGTTGTGTAAGGCGTGTCCTCTGTCCAACACAGATACACTCGGCTGAAGCTGCAGCTCAACCCCGAGGGGCGAATCCCTGTCAAGAAGTAAGTCTCTCTGACTCATCCTTCTCTCCTCTGCCGCCGCTACGCACTCACTTACTTACGGACATGCGTGTCCGTGCGTTTCTTATTAGAATATGTTTTCCCTCTTCGTTTGTGATATTACTCACTCCTTCAGCTCTGCAGTGAAATGTAGTATCCTTCCTCTATCTGTAATGTGTGTGTGTGTGTGTGAGAGAGAGAGAGAAGCCACATTAATGTCTGTCTCAAGCTCGAAAGATGCTGCCGTTTGACACGTATTTGAAAGTTTTCTTATGCCTATTTTTTTTATTTGTTTTTTTTGTCAGATTTTGCTTTCACTTTTCAAGGAGTTTGTCAACAGCTCAGGAGACATTCAGGTCTCTCCATCGCCATTCGTCGAGTTGAGCTTTCAGGCAGGTGTTAGTGAACTTCTACGATAACCTCCGTCAGAGCCTCGGAGGAAAACAGCGGGTATCAACACAGAGAGGCAGGGAGACACTCCTTGCCGTTTAGGGAATTAACCTCCAAGCTGGGAAGACTTGTCAGCTTGACTGTTCTCTCCCGCTGAGCATGCAACATGTGCTCATGGGTGTGCAAAGGCATACCTATGCATGTAATTAAAAGGGGCAACATCAAGCAGAAACAGCCAGTGGTAGCGGCAATGGCACTGGAAGGCGTTGCAGTAAATGTAATTTATTGTCTGTATATACAGAGTAAAACAGAGCACACGGGCCCAACCACCCGCAGACACTGTGGTTCGCTGCACACAAAATGACTGATGAGGCACAACAACACATTGTCAGGAAAAAAAAGAACAATTCTCAAAAGAATAAAAAAAGAAGAAACATACTGGCATGTCTAAAAGATGCAGCATCATAAAAGCTGAAAACAGGACTGTTTTTCTGAGCTCAGGAAAACATGACGCTTTGGAATTGAGTGCGTTTTCCATGAAAGCAAACAGATGAAGGTTTGGTGATGAGAGCATCCGATGTACATTCCTTTTGTTTGCCCAAACAAGGCACAGCCTTAGGATTTGTGATTGGTGGGAGGCGATGCTTGGAATAACAAGTAGCGTCTCAGACGCTGTGATAATGGCTGTGATAATGATAGTGGTTATTGTAACGACGGTGATCATTGAAATGGCCTTGAAAATAGTGACGATAATGATCTGATGAAACGATAACAATTCAGCTCTATGGGCTCATCTTTGTAAACATGTTTAGGGGTTACTTCATGTTTATTAAGCATTGCCATCACTATGACATAATTTTTGTGCACATGGTTCCCTCATCTGGAGCTGAGAGAGTCTAAACAACACTGTCTCTCTCATTGTTTATTGCATAGGTAGGTTTATGGTGGATTGGACACGTTCCTTCAATTAAAACGAAATCACTTTTTTACAATGTCTGCTCCCACTGCACCGTGGAAGTAAGAGTTTCTATCAACGCACGCCTTCATTTCAGCGATGAGAGACAAACTAATCAAGCCTCCTCGGTATGATGGAATTTACACAGCCATCGCGTTGCACAGAAATGAGAATTAACAGGTCTCTAAATAAGTTTCATGACAACGGAACATTGTGACCTTCATGAATGTGAGATTTATTGCCGTGTGGTTATTTTGCTAGAGATGTTTTATTTGAAGTACCGTTCTTTCCCCCCCCCCCTCACTTTCATCTTTTCCTTATTCTGTGAATATTGCATTTTCATATTTAATGTCGACATGATGTTCTCATTCTTATTTCCCTGCCTTTAATTCTACCTGCCATCTGTTATTGCACTCCTATCCGATATATAGATATTGCACAGCTTTTAACTTTGTTTTGGACATCTGCTAACAAATGGCGTTCTCTCGCTGCACGTATCGTTTCTCAGTATTGATGAATAAATGTGATGGATAGTCTGACATGGAGGATCAGAGTAAAACCTCCTCTCTCAGTGGGATTTTCTGTGATTGCTCACAAGGGCGTGTTTTGTGTCCCTACAGTATCTTCAGGATGTTCTCCGCAGACAGGAAGAGAGTTGAGACGGCGCTGGAAAACTGTAACCTCCCCTCTGGCAGAGTGAGATACCAAATGAAGATCTCTGCATTTTCACTGTCACTGTCTCCGCATAATTCCCTGCTCCCTGATCCTAATCCCATATGTACCTCCCTCATTAGCCATCATCCAGCCATGCATTTGTCCATTTATCCATCCATCCATCCCTCCTGTTTGTTAATTTGCTCATTTGTTTGCAGTGGTATTTTAGGCAGATATCCACGACATCCCACTCAGAATCCATTTACCCGTATTCATTCTGAAGAAAATAAAGAAGTAAACATGTAAATGTTGACTCATATAGTTTTATATTTGCCCCTTTTTAATGCCGCTAGAAACAATTTATCCTCTCGTGCAGAACAACGCTCTGTATTTCTGCAGCAGCCAGCAATTTGCATGGCTGGAAATGTGAGAACACTGTTTAATGTAGTCCTGAACACACACACCAGAGGCCATACAGTCCTTCCTTTAATTCCTACACAACAGTGTCTGATGTGCACACAGAAATGCAGACACTCACACACAGACACAGATCCGAGTGTGGATAATTAGCACAGGGAGAGTTCAGGAGGTAAAAACGTGTTGCCCTATTAAGGCTCGCTGGGATTTGCTGTTGTTCCAACGTGCAAGTAATTACAGCAAAATGCTGTTAATCTCTCAAACGTGCACACTCGCAGGCGAGAGCCCATTCACAATGTGGCTCACGCCAAGGTCTTTGGGATGAGTCACCGAGTTTCAGCAGAGCTTGACCTGCACCCCCCTCCTTCAGGGCATCCTTCCTCTTCTTCTTTTCTCTTGTCCTTTGGATGTACTCAGCAGCACGCTGCATCCTGATGACATCGGTTTGACACTGTCAAAGGTGCCCTTGAGGCCACAGCTTTTATCTTTGATGTACTTTTGCAAATTTCAGCCCGTCATCTTGTGTCAATTATTTTTCACTTGAAATGTTTGCCTGATCTAAACACTTCCAGTAGATGATAGAAGTTCTGGTTAAACTTGGGAATATTCCATAGCATTAAAAAAAAAGTCTTCCTTTCTTAAAGACAAACAATTCTAAATGTTCTTTTGTAGTCACAGAACCATTTTAAAGCCAATAATGTATTTTTAAATGTATGTGTAAACACACTGCTATTAGTAGTGTGACTTACCTTCAGTGGGAGTCTGGGAGGATGGATGAGACAGGCACAGTTTCATGCATCATCATTTTTCTGTATACATTCCTCTGCAGTAAAATGACTAGAATGCTCAAATCATAAACAATAATATAATACTGGTGATATATGATCAATTGTGCTTGCCTCATTGTTATGCATACATGTTGCTGTGTTCTGCAGAATGACTCCATCCCTCAGGAAGATTTCACTCCAGACGTCTACAGTATGTTCCTGAGCAACATCTGCCCTCGATCTGAGCTGGACCACATCTTCTCTGAAGTGTAAGGAAAATGTTCAGCAAGCTCTGAAAAATACATGAATTCACAGTAATTCACATTTATCTGTAGCTCATGTTTGGGGTGGGGGGTGGGGGGCTGGAGTTAGATAATGACATTGATAGGGCAATATGGCTTTGGAAATTGAAGACACATTTTTACCCATTAGAGCCATCATAAGCAGTTCATTTCTCCAGGAATGTGTGCTAATAACCCCGGGTGTCTGGGTCCTCATGCTGCAGAAGCAGCCCAGAGAGATTTATACCATTAGCATGCCAGCAGAACCGGGGTCACTCGTAGATTCTGATCACAGTTTGGTAAGAAAGCCTGAAAGCTTGAGGCTATGGAGACGATCATTTAGTGCAATAGGCACGGATATGAAAGGCATTTATAACAAATCTCATAATTTGCATATCATTTTCTTTCCTCTGCTCCTCTGCGCTTCTGTTGCTCTCCCTTTCCACATCTCTTTGCCAACACTTTAATTACCGCTCCTCGACTCCAACATCGCCTCCTTTGATTTTCTTATGTCTCAATTTCTGAATTTTGAATTTCTCAACTTTATTAACTTATCGTATGATTACCTCATACTCTCCTCTCCTCTCCTCTCCTCTCAGGGGGGCTAGGAGTCATCCATATCTCACGGTGGAGCAGATGACGGAGTTTATCAACAGTAAACAGCGAGACCCTCGTCTCAATGAGATCCTCTACCCACCTCTCAAACCGCAACAGGTCCAGCTGCTGGTGGACAAATACGAACCCAACACTTCCCTCGCACAGAAAGGTCCGTGGGTCACTATCTATAGCGCAGACACGCCATTATGTTTAAATATACTGTATATACAGATAAACACAAAAGTCACCATCAGAAGCATTTCATTTCATTTTCTGCAAATTAAAGTGCATTTGAACAGTTAACAGGCATCACATTAGCAAACAAAAGTGCCTTTGTAAATCTTTCTGAAGAATATTTTGGGAAACACAAACACCTTAAACAAACTTGGCCCAAACCGATCCAATGCTGCTGACTCCATACACCCACCGTCAGTACACTTGGCAGTGGTGTTGCCATAGCAGCACTCAGAGAGCGAGGGGGCCGAGACGCAGCAACATCCGCCGCCACCAAACTGTTGCACCCTTCAAAGTCTGCCAGCCTGAACAGAGGATTCTCTCTGCCATCTTATTTACAAGCGTAGAATTACATGCCGAGGGAGGCCCGCTTCTGTGTGTTTGTGCTTCAGGAGAGCTTGAACAAATAGGAGGCGGCAGGTGGAGTGCAGCAGAGAACCCACGTGGTGCTTCAACACAGACAGAGCCTGCATGTACACTTTACCTTCACCCGTAAAAATATGTTACTGCTACTTTTGTTTCTCCTTAACATGGTTACTAAATCTTGGTATTAACGGGTAAAACTGCCACTTTATTCGGTACTCTTGTTCAATTAACTCAAATAGCTAATCAGCCAATTACATGGTCAGAACTCAATGAATTTAGGCACATATATGTGCGAAGGATAACTTCGAAAAATAAGGTCTTTATGGAATGTTCTGACAAATTTGTAAAAACAAAACAAAACATTAATTTGTATATCAGTGCTAAATCTGGAATGTTTTTGCATGGACAATTCAGATGCATGTATCTGATTTTATATATCACATATATTTTATATATATTGCGTTTTTCGGGGGGCGGCGGGATATCAAATTTATGATGCGGAATACTCAAAATTCTGAAAGGCCAAGTCTATCAAATATGATGCACTCGCCTTTTTAATAGTGGACTCCAATTTCTTTAAATTGCTTGGTACTTTTTCATCAAATGGGAGATGAATCCATGTCCTTAAACATGCAGTTTAAGGTGTTCACTTTCAGGAGTGGATTAGAATAATTCATGAACATCTAAGATGAATGAGTGCAGAGGCTCCAGCGCTCCTGTTGCGCTTTCATGTTGCCTGAAGTGTCAGTGGACGCAGAAGAACTGAAAAACGTCCCACTTCAGATTTCAGGCATCAAGGTTAGCGATGTACCAATTCAAATTTTGTCTCTTCTGAAAAGCGTGTTGTACAAGGATGACAAAATGGGTTCTACTCCTTCCAAAGCCAATCATTGGAGTGTTTTTCTACCCTCACATTCTGCACAACCATTTTTGAAAACACAATAAACTGGAATAGCACAATCCTCCGCCAATGGTGAACAAACCACACGCTGTTTAGTGCGTCTGGCCCATGCCCTGCTTCACAAAGTTAATTAGTTTATGCTCTGTCAGTTTGTTTCCTCCGTCATGGCCCAGAAAGCACACTGCACTCAGGTCCACTTGTACTGTTTATTGTGTCCTTATCTCAGAACCAGAGTTAGAGATTGGATCAGTGTGCACAAACATTTTAACAAAAGAGGCTTATTGATTAAACAGCATACGTATTTAGTCTCCAAATCAATGCTACATTTAGAGTTTAGTGTGCCACATCATCTGCTAAATGCTTGTAGGTTGGATGTGTTTCCCACACTGCAACAGTGAGCACCGCTCAACCTTCAGCGCGTAATGGATCGTTAGCTTATACCCAGGCATCGAGAGCTTTGGTCAATATTCTCCACATCGTTTGGAATATATTAGGACATATTTTTAGAACAGACTAATTGTGGGGCGGCAGCAACACCCGCGACCCGGAATTTAGATTAAGCGTTCATGAAAATGAAAGAATGAATGAACAAACAAATTGCCGGGCGGCTGTTTGTAATATCGGGAGATTTTATCAGCAAACAACGTGCCGATCACATCTGGATATGTCATGATTGATCCGCTAAAACTAAACTGACTTCAACTGACCCTAATTACAATCTCAATCTTTTTGGCCAAACATCTGACAAACCCAATCATAGGTGCCCAAAATAAGATCAAGGGATTTTTTTAAAACCACATTAAACCATCATGTTTGACCTATCTGTGTTTGACTCTGGTCTCAGTGACGCAGATCTGCAGTGACGGATTTCCCCATGTGAAGTATTTATCTAGCCGGAGGAAGTGCTGCCATCTGTTCTGCAAAGGGGTCAGAGCTCCACATGCTACCTTTACTGGCTTACGCACACACACACACACATGCATGCATGCATCACACGTGAACACATGCATACGTTTTTCTCTGTCAAGGACGCTCGTATTCGTAGGCGCGTGTAAAAATGTTCTGCAGAACGAGCACGCGCTCTAACACAACACCGTGAGTCTGCAAAAATGCACCTTAGTAGGAGACGGAAGATGCCTTAAGATAGTTGGTGTAATTAAATGACTGTCATTTTCTTTCCTGCTCACACACTCTCTCCTTCCCGCTCATTCATCTCCTCCATCATTGTCTTTGAGTACTAAAGTCTGTCCTTGCCTCAATGCTCTGAGATTTTAATGCCCATTAGCAAAATGCAGAAAGGAAAAGGACGCCTTAAATCACTGACATGGTTGGTGGCATTTCATTTCATTTCATGAATGTAGAGGAGACTCTTTATCAAAACTGCCAAAACTGTCTTTTTTATTCTTTAGCTTTAGACTCTACTTGCACTGTACTCTCCTTCCCGCTCAACAGTCTGTGAATGTAATCAAAAGGTTTTTTTTACAGCCCTTTATATCCATGATTTCAAATTTAATGTTGCTGTAGCAGTGAATTTCTTGCTACCATATGTGTGGGTTCCGCTCAGTGACAGACTCTTAATGGTATTTGCTAAAAGTCTCTATTTTCACATTAATGCATGGAGCTGGGCGCCAGGGGAGACAGTCTGCCTCTCTCACCCAAGAGTGAACGATTGCCGGGGTCCTCCGCCGTGATCATGGCCCCTACCAGAGTCACCATATGGTGACACTGAACCCAAGTCGGAGGTCCTACAGGAACTGCTCCAAGATAAAACTGCTCCATTAGCCACCTCCCCGATGCACATTTTTTTCGTGGCCACAAACTCATTCAATATGTGCTGGTCCTGCTGCTGGTCAGTCGTCTCCATGCCGCTGAGCCTATCACAGCGTGGGCGGGTTTCTTTCTGCATCCATATTTTAACATAAATTAACTCAAACGCTAACCATTTCGAACCTTTAGAAACATGTGTGTGATCCTGATAACATACCAACAAACATAACCACCTTGGTGACGGTAATAACAACACCCGTCGGTTCTCACTCATGTGCACCACTAATCCCAGCCGCGTTAACGCCATTTCCCACTGGCTGACCTGCGGATGTCTTGGGAAGTGGGGGAATCCTTTGTCTACGTCTGTGTGAGTGGCGCGGAGGTGAGGCCTCTGCCTGGCAAAAGGAGTCATCGGGGAATAAGACGCTAAGTACGACTGAGTTCACGCTGAGTTACACACGCCAGCCAGCTTTAATTAGTCCAGCTACTCTGCAGAGGGCAGCACTGCATTAATTAGCATAAGGTGGCCGGTGGGGCCTGCTGCTGCACCCATTGAGCTTGCATCATTTAGCATAACATAACATAACATCGAGCAAGTGTGCGTGTGCATGCGCGTGTGCGTGTGCGTGTGTAGGAGGAGGTTGCAAGTACTATGGTCTTGCCTTGGGCTCTTGTTATACATTCTATCAAACGGAATCCATGCAGGTGTGCGGTGTGTGGTAATGCATGTGGACGTTTTCATCTCGACTGTGCTTATTGCTTATTTATTACTCACTCATGTTGCACGTTCACTGAAGACATGAGCAAACTAATGGTAAAAAGACACATCTTAGTGTGAACGACCTTGACAGCATATCAAAGCAAGAAGAAGAAGAAGAAGAAAATAAAGCAATGCCGTGACCCGTTGTGCTTTTGTAGATCTTTTCCTGGCTAATTATCTGTAACAGCAGTGCTAGAAGACGCTAGTAATGCCCATTTTGTGAATCATTTGTGAATCAGGAGCTTTTTCATGCATCAATCCACCAAGACTCCTTTAGCATTTATAATGAAGGAGATAACAGTAAACACCCTCAGTTAAAATGAACGAACCTGAAACACTGAGGCACAGGATTTATTGATCAACGGCAAAGCTTGCAGCAAACAGTGACTTAGACTCTAACTCTAAATTAAACCACGAAGTAATTGTTTATTTGAACGGTTTTTCAGAATGAACAGTATATACAGCACGCAGAAACACTCAAATAAACTAACAAGACTATTTTCCATGTTGCATGAATCATGCAAGAAAAACACTAGTTTTAATTTTCGTACTTTAAAGGATGAGGCTGAGGAAAGATCACATAAAAAGTGTTATTTAGTAGTATTCGCTGACTGAATCACTTCCTCGACTTTTATGTGACTCTTAACCCAAAGCGCATTCATTCCACTTTATTATTACGCCTTAATATTATTATTAGAAACAAGTGATTGGTTCCCACAGCGATGAATATGTGGGATCAGTTCAAACTAAACTACAGTGACCATATTGAGTTTGTTGAAAGGGGCTACATGCTAGTGTGTCTCACCAGTTCTTACAGATTTAAGACAAATAGAGCAGCACAAAGATGCTGATGCAGCAGGCTTTATCGACAGAGATGGTTTATTGATTATTGTGGGCTCTGATCTTTTCATGGGAATGGTTCACGCACTGTACCTTTTGTAGGATTTGGAGTTCGACTTCCTTTCTTGGTCTGCATTCTCCTCTCGTTGTGTTTGTGCAGGCCAGATCTCAGTGGAAGGCTTTGCCCGGTATCTGAGTGGGGAGGAGAACAGCATCATCCCGCCTGAGAAACTGGATCAGAGCGAAGACATGACCTTTCCCCTCCCCCACTATTTCATCAACTCCTCACACAACACATACCTCACAGGTACACACATTCATCATGGCTAAAGTCTTCCATGTATGTACATTGTGTGCGTCTTTCTGTTCACGCTTTCCGCTCAACTCGGTATTACTTCTGATTTGATTGCAAATGCACATCCTGTATTTCTCCAAACATGAATGGATCACTCGTTCATTTAGGAACACAATTTACGGCTGCACAGGTGAATACCCCCAACTTTCTACCTCGCAGGTCAGTCAATCAAATGCACCGGTGCACCAAGGGCCCCAAACCCTGTGTTACCACTCAAGGGGTTATCAAATCAAGTCATTTCATGAGACTCATTGCATTGATATTCATGAGTTAAATATTTCTTTAGGCTGGTAGTCGCAGTAACTGGCTCCTGGCAGTGCACAAGCATGACAGCCACAATACAGGCCATTTACTCTTCGAGGGTTATTAGAATTCATCTATTCAAATATATTCCGGGGGAAACCGAACGCATTGAATCGTTCAAGTGGTTCAAATTTCTCTTCAAATTCTGTAATAATCTAACAGATACATTGCCTGTAAAAGTGAGAAATTAGAAATGAAGTGTTTGTCTTGATGTATTTTGTAGCGGTACTTTTTGATCTCATAGGAAGCAACAGAGAGGTGAGAAAGTGCAGAAAGCATTTATCTTCTTTCTGTTTTTAGACAACACTTAATAATCTGGTGTATGAAATTAATAGAATTTAGTGAACGACTCTAAATATGAATATTAGATTTTTTTTAAAAAATATTTTGCTACATGATAAGAACAGGGTAGAAACGGAAATCCAAATGGAAAAAAATAGACACAAACAAGATTTAAATTAAATTACGCCATTCTCGTTAATAAATAGCCGAGAGCCGCTGCGTCTGCATGTGCTGCATATCTTTAGATTTCACAGCATTTTCAGAAGAGCCACTTAAGATATATGCAGTATATAAATATGCATTCAAGACTCTTGAGATAATTAGACAGACAGAGGTTCGTGCAATTCGTTCATTCACGTTGATGCATTTCCATCCTGTTTGAATGGAAAATGAAAGTAATGTTTAATGCAGTGTGTGACACATGAACTCATTTAGCAAAGAAACGGTTCCCCTAATGGGTTCGGTTATGGATGCCTAACAAAAGATGTGTGAGCGAGCGTGAGAGGGGAGGGAAGTAGAAATGAGTGATGCCACTTAAAACGAGGACACAGATCTGCCTCACTATCAGTTCCCGCCATGTTACAGGAAAGCATGCTGCTAAAGCGAAGAGATAATTGCTCTGCTCATGGTGACAGGGTGATGAGATGTGGTTGCTTCAGATAACAGCATTTTTTTGTATTGTTTTTACTGCACGCCGGCGACTAATGCAGTAAATGAGCTCTTGATATCGGGGGGGGAGAAATAGCTTTTGCCGATACCCTGCTACTCCGACATGCATCTCAACCATGACTGAAGCTGTGTTTGAGTTTATTTGCTTGCTTCACGCAGCCGGCCAGCTCGCAGGGAGCTCTTCAGTCGAGATGTACAAGCAGGTCCTCCTGTCGGGTTGCCGCTGCATTGAACTGGACTGCTGGAAAGGTCGCACCACAGAAGAAGAGCCCGTCATTACTCACGGTTTCACCATGACAACTGAAATCTCCTTCAAGGTAATGCAAAGTAAATGAAAGTACTGCGGAGAGTAAGGAGCGAAAAACAAAAAAGAGGAACACGCATGCAGCAGATGGCTTGCTGTAAGCGATGGGACGGCACTGAATGGCCATAAACTGAAGCACTGAGGGGGCCTTTAAATTAGGTTTAAGGAGACAAAGAGAAGAAGATGCATTTATAAAAGGAGGCGGGTGTGAAAGTTTAAAAGCTGCGTGGAATAGGAAAGAGAGTAGGGTGGGTTGATTCATAAAGGGATTTAAATCAAATGAGAACTAAAGAATGGACGGAGTCGGGGGAAAGAGAATGTTGGAGATCTTGGAGCTGAGTGACAAAGGCCTTTCCTGGAGGAGAATCGACATCATGGTTTATGATGATGGGACTGATTTGGGCAATCAGCGGTTTAGAAAGCCAGTGTCAGGTGTCCAACTGTCTCCTACTTTGTGGCTGAGATCTCATTCCATGAGCCCGTCCTCTATTTGTGCGACAAGAATATCTGAGCACAGCCACTGTAGAATGTGATTTCACGATTTTATGCAGATAATGTACCATCCTGTCCATTCTGCACACACACACACTTATTTTTCACTGAAAGCATCTCTTACACACAAAAGACACACAATTTTTCCAGCACCAGAAGTCCCAACACAACATTTTCTTAAACCTTTATTTTAAAGGTAAAATATTTGAGAAGCAGTTTTCATTTACAAATATTTACCAAACACTCAGACGGCACCTTGTATTTGGTGCGAGGAGAGGTTCCATTCATTTTTTTCTGCTGATAAAGATAAACTGTCTTGCTATCTTGTCATTCCCTCTTTCTCCTTCAGCTATCGATTCTAGCAAGTTTGGGAATTCTCTCTGGGGACAGCTCTCAGAGATTCTAGGAAATGTTGTGAGTCCTTGTAAATGGATATGATTTCTGCTGCTCCAAGAGCTGGAGAGGGCTTCCGAATGTTTTCATATCCCAGCGGCTCTCCAGCAATTATCGCATAAACCAACAGCGACATGATAGTTTTAATGCACATTACTACATTACTTATAAGCTAATAACACGTTGCCCCCTGGGTGGGTGTGTTCTGCATCATTTATACGACAGTTATCTTAAATACTGTTCTTTTCTGTTTGTGTTTTCAGGAGGTGATCGAGGCTATATCCGAGTGTGCCTTCAAGACCTCGCCCTTCCCCATCATCCTCTCTTTTGAGAACCATGTGGACTCGTAAGTAGAGATCGACCATTATGGTTTTTTTCAGGGCCGATAGCGATTCCAATTGGGATCTGGGAGGTTTATTACAATTTTAAGAGATTCGAAACATATATATGCTCCCGCTCGCGAAACATTTTCTCCTCTCCGCCACACGGTTTCCACTGCTGATTGGCTGTTACGCGTGCGGTGGCTCTGGGTGTAACCAATCAGATGGTGCTGTGGGTGGGACAAAGCTGGAGCCAAAATAACCCAGTTTTAAATTGATCTCTTATCAGCCAGCCTTAAAAAAGGCAGATGCCAATATCTGTCAAAACATACCAACGAATTGGCGCCGATAATCAGTCCGGCCAATTATCGATCGATCCTTATGTGTGTCATTGATTACTATCTTATTGATAAGTACAAACACCAATAGCCTAAGAAGGCATTTTGTTCTACCGGACTGTAGTGAGAAAGTTCTCATCACTTGCTTTGTCTTTTAATGGCTCCACAAGGCTTTTTAGCAGACACATGCAGCCTATATTGATTGTGTGTGATAAAAAGTGATGCTATTTGTTTATCTGTGTGTGTGTGTGTGTGTGTGTGATGGATACCAGACCAAAGCAGCAGGCTAAGATGGCAGAGTACTGCCGGTCAATATTTGGAGACGCATTACTGACGGAGCCTTTGGAGAAATATCTTGTGAGTATATAAGATGCTCAGACACACAGCACTCACACACACACACACACACACGTGTGTGCATGGCCTCACACCCACACTCTGTTGCTCTCTTGCATTCTAACAAGCACGCTCAGGTTCGTACGACATCGCCAGCAGCACGGGATTCAGCAGATATTATCACGCAGATGAGTGAGCTGGAGAATTGTCCTTGAACACTGCTGCCCAGCATGCCACCCATACAGATTTACATTTAGGAGACGCCTAACTGCGCCCACATGTCATGCATAGCCTGCTATTTGTGCACGTATAGCACTATTTCTTTTTATCTCCTCACTCCCCCCGCCTACATCTTTTTCATGAACGTCATGGTATCGACATGCCCTCCAGGACCTGACAGGATGCGTTGTCCCTGTTGTATTTCTCCCTGTCACCCCAGGCACGTCTCTAAGTGGCCTCCTAGACATTGTCTCTGTCTCCCTCCAATTTTCCTTCTCCTTTTCAATCAAAGACACACACATACCTGTGGCTATTTACGTGCCACGGAAGTCCAACTTTTTAATGATTCATCTTGCAGACATTTATATTCCCCTGCATTGCCCCTCTGTTCAAATGACAGCCATTAAAAGGAAGTGTTTTAGGCTTGTAATCTAAACCTGGCTTTTCTTGGCAGTCCTTTATCTGTCTTTCTCCCCTGTTACCATGGCTACCAGTCAAAAGCTTGCTTTGTCTCCTTGTGGCAAAACTCTGTTTTTTCTTTTCTTCCCAAGCCGTCTTTTTGTGCGATGACGCAAGCACTTACGTGAGGGAAATGCAAACTCCCAAACTCTCACACACTCTCTTTGTGTACTCATGCGAAAAAACACACAACACATGCACAATCCTACACACATACCAAAACAGCACACACTCTTCCTTGTATTATTGACCAGGAATGTCTTGTCCCTGCTGGTATAACACTTTGGAGAGACAGCTAAAACTCCCGTCAGAACTTCTGAATAGATTTGACGTCGAAGTGTTATCAGTGAGGATGCCTCTTCGAATGGAATAAGAGCGAGAGGGAGACAGATATAAGGAGACAGGCACCAAGGGAGACGTTAGAGTGAGGCAGCGAGACAAAGTGCTGTTGAGGAATTAGATTTCTACCACGGAGCTTGTAATAACTGGAAAGGGTGAATGCAATGACAACCGATCCCCTCTGGCGTTGAGACAGCTGTGTGTACGATGCAGGGTCCATAGGGGCCGGGACAGAGCGGGTAATAAAACTAGATTGGTTCCAGCTGAGCCTAAGGTTAGAATACAGCTGATTACAGTTTTCGTAGAAATTCAAACTCCTCTTTTATCACCGCATTTGAGATAAATAGGAGAGACTTTTATTTTTATGTTTTCAGGGCGGGTTTCTGCTACTGTTTTAGTTAAACTGGGAATTAGCTGCCATTTAAAATATTTTGAGTGGAGCTACAGAATTTGTTTTTAATTTTGGTGGAAAATAGAAAATGCCAGGTTTCTTTATTTGTTGTTTTTTTTAGCATGCAAGCATAGCATGAAGGCTAGTAACAGCATCCTGGTAATTCATGACAATGCACCTTTTATTAAAGGCTGCATCACACTCACAATCCTTGCACATATGTCTGTTGTATAGCACCGTTCTACTTGTAAACCCCTGCTGCTATTCTTTCACAATACAATTAAACAATCAGGAATATAAATATAATAATTTTACAGACAACACAGACATGTCATTGATTTAGAAATAATTATATATTAGAAATGAGGAGCGGTCGATATAAAGCATTCATAAGTCAAAGTCATGCCTTCAAAATTGTAGCTGGATTTACTTGAAATATCTCACTTAGAAAAAAAATATTCTGGGATTTTTCTCTCATTTTATATCTTATCAGCGAATTCTTATATCTAATTTGTGACCGTGAAAACAGCCTTTTGCAGATCAGTTGAAGCTATATTTTAAATAAAACTGTGAGATAAATAGTTATTGCCTTTTAAAATGCAGAGGCGAAGTATACGCTGTTTTTAAAAGGAAATGATATACTTCGGTAAACAAGTACCAGTAGATGGAACACGCAGAACTGGGGCAAGTGCACTTAGTTAAACTCAACCGCTTGTCAGAAGTCTAGGTGTCAAAGTGATAAGAAGTAGAGCAAATATTGCTCGATTCCCTTTTCTTCTAGCTTTTTCCTGGCTCAGTTCGTTTTCTGGTCGCCCTCCTTTCTATCCCTTATTACAACCCGAACTCGACTCGGTTTAGGGATTTGGAGAAACGGCTTAATTGAATCCATCCAGTTGAAATATATTTGAAGCAAATGGTTTCAGTGTCTGTGAGCGCAGTCAAGATTTGTGTGCCGGGACTGGTTCTGTTTTGTTGGAACGGCTTATGTGACGCCGAGTCATGGAAGATATCTAATCTTTATTTTATCTCTACCAACGACAACAGCAGGCAAGTGTAGAGGGAAGCGTGTGGCGGCTGGAGCAGCGGGTATATTGGACGTGGAGCGCTTTGGCTGACGTTTGCACGAATCACTTTCCGTGCTCTCGAAATGGGTCGAATAAACATTTGAAGAAATGTTTAAAAGAATCGTTTAAAGTTTGTTTACGTTCACAGGCGATGAGTTGTAAAACTGTATTGCGGCGAGTGTATGCAACATCACCGCTGACTTTCTCAATAATGCATTATTAATATGCCTAAACACAGAGATCCAGAAGCAGTGCACCCCATGAATAAATCAGGGATCTGCCTGCGCTCTCCCCGCAGAGGGGAAATGTCTGCGTGTTTAGAACGTGTCAACTTCTCAGCTGTCACGTCAACAGTTTGTATTGCTCAGTGCCCATCAGGACTCAACTCGGCACAATCTTCCAGATTGAAGTTTGTGTAGAGTAAGATTTTTTTATAAATATTTTTTTTATCACACTAAATAATTGTCTTCAATCTAATATCAATGGTGCCTTAGCTATTCCGAAACAATGTGGAACGTGATCATTTAATTTGCCGATCTTTTCTCTTCAGCGTCCCCATGTTCTGTGCATCCTTGAAGGCCTCGCGCAAACATGCAGCTGAATTCTTCATGCGCTTCCTCTGTGCCCGTGTCAGTCTTTGTTGGCACGACCTCACGGTATTTTCTTTCCTGCCTGCGTTCGCCGCTTCCTTCGCCCCCCATCCAGCTTGAATCCGGTGAGACGCTGCCCAGTCCGATGGAGCTGATGGGGAAGATCCTGGTGAAGAACAAGAAGAAGCACCACAAAACAGACGGAAGCGCCAAGAAGAAACTGTCAGAGCAGGTTTCCAACACCTACAGCGATTCCTCCAGCGTGTGTGAGCCCTCATCTCCGAGCGCAGGTACAACTCTTAACACACACTCACATCCTGCAGAGCCATCCGTCACACTCGGAACGCTGAGTTATGTTTCAGAGCTAAAATGCAGCCACACCGTCTGGGCCCATCTGTAATGTGGACCAGCACCTTTATGCCTCCCAGAAAATGAGTCGCTGGAGCAAAGCATTGCTGTTTATCATTCATCATTTTCATGGCCCTCTCCATCAGCTGGAGGTATTATCGGCTGATGCATGCGCTCCTTCTCAGGCGTATACACTGCTATTCACTGGGGTGTTTTAAACATAGGCCAGTCATGGTCTGCAGCATGTGTGTGACTCTGCATATACACTGTCTGGTGAACACTTTAAAGAATTCATGTGTTCACAACTGGCCTTTGGTTTCAGGCTTCTGAGTCACATCAACAGTGGGTCTGTCTGTAATGCATATGTCTTTATTTTTACCTGTACATGCATGACTATGTATTTAGTTCAGTTTTTTGTGTTTTTCTTTTTTGGGGGGGGGGGGGGGGGGGGGGTGTCATTGCATTTTCCAGATTTTAATCATGTTGGTATACAGAGTGTATAATTCAGCCATGAAGTAGAATAAACTTTGTATTTAGTTTTAATTTTTAATTTTAATTTTCATGGGTAGCTGAAACGTCATTCTTACTAAATCATGCACTGCCCCCTGGTGGCATAAAACACATTTACATATTTCCTCACAGGTTCAACCAAAGAGGAAATGTCGGACCCGCCGCAGCCCTCTGAGGGCGCTGAGCTCAGCCTGAGGCCACAGGCCAGAAAGTCAATTGGTGAGCCATACACCTGTTGGACAAGACTGCTGAAGTTAATGTCCTGAGTTGGTGTGACCTCCGATTCTGAGGTTAAATGATAAGTGGATAGTTTATTATGTGGACACAGAGGATCAGTCACCTTGCCCAGTCACAGTTTCAAATTAGTCTCCTTGAGCTCCATGAGCTGGAATCTGTCAGGATAAACATTGAATACATCTATTTTATCTGAAACCATGTTTTTGGTTCTCATGTTTTAGGTGAGGTGGAGGCAGAAAGCGAGGATGAAGATGACGACGATGACGACTGTAAAAAGGGATCAATGGATGAGGTGTGTATCCTGCAACGACATTGTTCACATGCCAGGAAATGGAAAGAAACTCCAAAATGTCCTGTCTTCATTAAGTCTGAAAAAAAACCCACCATACATTCTGGATCTGCACTTTTATTCTGCCTCTACTTGTATGTGTTTCCTTGTACAGGGTACGGCAGGCAGTGAGGCGTTTGCAACAGAAGAAATGTCAAACCTGGTCATCTACATCCAGCCAGTGAAGTTTAACAGCTTTGAGGCGTCTAAAAGTATGTAAGAACGATGAATATGGCCATGTGGGCAACGCACATCCTCTCCACACACAGTTCAACTTAAAGATCTCCTGCAAACATGTATTAAAACATGCTTAGAAAAGTATGACCGCCTTATTGTGACAATAAGTGTTTTCTGCTTCTCTGCATGAGGAGAGTCGCTGTTAACGTGTTTACACGGCAATGACAAATGATGCCTTAGGTCTTTTCTGATACTCACGGATCACTGATCATCATATCGGCCTACAGAGATCAATCGCAGCTACCAGATGTCGTCCTTCGTAGAGACCAAAGCTTTGGAGCAACTGACTAAATGTCCAGTGGAGTTTGTAGAGTATCCTCCTCTAAGTTGTACTACCGAGGTAATACTTATAAATGTACTATGTTTGGTGTCTTCTAATGCAAGCCATGCAAGCGTTATCTTTAACCAGTTCTGTTCAGATACAACAAACTGCAGCTGAGCAGGATCTACCCGAAGGGCACCCGAGTGGATTCGTCCAACTACAACCCTCAGCTCTTCTGGAACGCCGGCTGTCAGCTGGTGGCTCTTAACTTCCAAACCATCGGTAACGGAGGACAAGCGTTGACTTGTTGTTTTTTCTCCTTTTTCCAGTCCTCCTGGAGCGTTTCACTGAAATCACCCCTAGATGTTTGATCAACGGAGATCGCAATGATGCGCTGGTCATTTCAAAGTTTTACCCACTTTGAGCTTTTGTTATCTGTTCTCATTCCGCAGACTTGTCCATGCAGCTGAACCTGGGCATGTACGAATACAACGGGAAATGTGGCTTCAGACTCAAGCCCGAGTTTATGAGACGGCCAGACAAACAGTTTGACCCTTTCACTGAGCGTACGGTGGACGGGATTGTTGCCAACACACTGTCTGTCAAGGTGTGTGTTGGTCATTATGGCTCTGGGAAGCTTTCGCTTCCACCGCTCTGAGTGTCATGAAGACATTTTTTTCCGCCCTTGCTTTCCCCTCTGCCTTCCAGATCATCTCGGGGCAGTTCCTGTCTGATAGGAAAGTTGGCACATATGTGGAGATCGACATGTTTGGCTTACCTGTGGATACCAAGAGGAAAGCGTTCAAGACAAAGACCTCTCAGGGCAACGCGATCAACCCTGTCTGGGAAGAGGAGGCCATCACCTTCAAGAAGGTCAGAATAAGACACGTTTTTATTGCTTCGGCTTGTTCCTCCCTTTGCGGTCATCATGGTGCATGAGAGTCATTTGAAATGAAATTCTTTGTCCACATAAATTGGTTAGTAAATCTTCAGTAACGGGTATTTGCATGAAGTCCAACCACGAACCGTCTGAAAGTTTATTTGTAGTTTTCAGTAGCTTCCAGTTGATTATTATATCCACATATTTTGATGTAATAATGAGTCTATGTTGCCCCGCAGGTTGTTCTGCCCACGCTGGCTTCAATAAGGATAGCTGTGTTTGAAGAAGGAGGGAAGTTTATTGGTCATCGCATCATTCCTGTGTCGGCCATTCGTCCAGGTGACAACATTATCAACAGTTAATTACCCTGAAGGGTTAATCACCCTTTTTCAGAAACAGATTGAAAAGAAAAGGTAGATTTGTGGATTTGTGGAGACAGAAAGAGGACAGAAAAACAGTTCCACACGTTATGCAACTTTATTTTTGAACTGCTGGACCCTCGATGTGACGCCGCTCACCCATCCCCGCAGGCTTTCGCTACATCAGTCTCAGGAATGAGAAGAACCAGTCCCTGACTATGCCGGCTCTGTTTGTGTATGTAGAAGTCAAGGATTACGTCCCGGACACATTTGCAGGTAAGTCATAGATGAACATTTTAAAACCAAATCTAAAACATTTCCTCCAAAAAATCGCCACAGGTTTAGAGTCAAATATGTTTTACAAAAAAAAAAAAAAGCTGTTCTGTTTTTTTTTCCAATTGCTCAGATGTTATTGAAGCCTTGTCAAATCCAATCCGTTACGTCAACTTGATGGAGCAGAGAGCCAATCAGCTGGCTGCCCTCACTTTGGAGGAAGGAGGAGAGGAGGAGGGAGACAAAGAGGTGTGTGTGTGTGTGTCTATATGATTGTCTCGTCACACATTCTATGTGTTTGTGAGGGATCACACAGATGTTTTGTACTTTCCAAGCGCATGCTAGTGAGGATGAGAAGCTGCAGAGACAGAAGGCAGCAGGAAGAGGTTTTTAATATCAACACAAAGTGAATTAAAAGCTGCAGCCGTCTTCCAGCATCCCTGTAGAGAGAGGAGGGGTCATGAACTACATTTTGTGTCCAGAACAGATCCTGGCAGAGGATTTGGGCCGTTCATTCATTCTCAGTCACTGATGATAAGCGATCTATAGCGGTGCTCTCTCTGGACTTTATCAGGCCTTTTGAGGAAATGAATCTGCAGCCTTTTGTCTGTCACTGAAACATGGTGTAATTTCTTTTGTGCTTTTTGCTGGCTGATTGTTGGGATACAAGTCAAGGTTGTCGAGGTAAAGAATTTAAGAATGTACCTCAGATTAGTTTCCTTAAGTCGTCTGGCTGAAATAACACAACGATCAATCAGTCTGATGTGGCTCCAGTGAGTCTCCTTCGCAACTTAATGGATTAATGAGGGTGACAAATCAAATCCTATTAATATTACATGACTGGCAATCAAATGTCCCTGTTAGACCGAACAATATAAATTATGCATAACGGTTCCTTTTCGTAATTCCATAAGAATCTTTCCACGTACTGATCCTATTGATGTCCGGAATTGTAGATCTGACTCTGACTTAAACTCAACGTCCCAACAGAGATTTTGTCCACTAAGAAAATGATGGATGTGCTTTCGTGTATAATTACAACGCGGCACGAATTACAGCCTTGACTGCGGTTTCATGCTTGATCAACTGATGGCCACTTGATGGCGACGATGTTCCATGAAGTGGAACAATGCGCCACCCAAAGCAAAGAAGTGCCATAACAAGAAAACGTTCAGATTAAAATAAATAAATACAGGCTTAAATTTAGAAAAGAAAAATCTTTGAGTAAAGTCTTTTATTATATCTCAAGTACGTACTGACTGAATAGGCAATTTAATTTTAATACTTGTGCCTTACTTTGAGTGTAACCTAATTATCAGCAGCTGCTTAGATGATGTGGATCGCCTGTTTAATAATAATAATAATATTTATTTTATTTGGATTTTTAAAAAGAAACACACAACATACATAAACTCACCAAAAATATATATGTTAGTTCATAACCAAATAAGTGGATCAGTCTACTACAATTCCAACAGAATTTAAATTCATCTGTCCAAAAAGGAGTGGGGAGAAGTAAACATTTATTTATTACCACCCCTTTTGGCCTGTTTTGTTGCAAATGACATATGAAGGAAAAGATTATGCTGTAAACATCTCACGTTAATCAACAACAACAACAACAACAGTAGAATAATGCATCTGTAGTGGCGCTCTAAAGATTGATCTGCAGCAATCTTCCTTAACGTGAGTGATTTTAAGTGATTTACGTTCAGACTGTTGAGGGCGACTGTAGCCACGATTCAGGGCTGGAGGACTTATTTTATCTGATTTGCCAACTGATGCAATTACCCTGGAGGATGGCCGACTGAGAGCTGCTTAATGCTGTGACCATGGTAACAGTCACCAAAAGGGATTGGGTAGGGAAAGCCATTATACAAGGTGGTGAGATGAATATGAACGGAGAAGCTCGGTCTCGTGTGACTAGAACTGAGGTTAAAATTGCATTAACATTTAGAGAATAGACTTTACAATCAGAGGAGCCAAGTGGGGAATGAACATCTGCTGAGCCTTGTCACGGGAGGAAATGTTGCGAGTGGGCCACCACAGCTATGTCTACAAACTATCCTGCAGGACTCCGGTACAGCAAGAGGCTTCTGAAGATGGGTAGCACCACCAGAGGAGGGCTTTTTTTTTATTTACCACAAAAATTCTGTCAATTTCTTTCAAAAAAACCCTTTTTTTTTTTTTACTAAAAGTAGAGCAGTCTGTGTGTGAGAGATTCCGTAAGATTTGATTGTGTGTTTCTGCAAAAGTCTGGATTTATTTCCTGCATGATGTGAAAAGACATGTATTAGATTGGGCATGGCCCAATTTTAAATGCCTGGTGTGTATATCGATGGGTCGAATTTATTAACCCGTGTTGGGTCTTTCATGTGATGGACAGGTGGAGGCAGGAAGTGATACCCCATCAGATTCTAAGCTGGACCCGAGAGCAACACTACTTGCAGAGAACGGACTGAGCCACACACCCATTATTGCCCCAAAAGCCCCTCCACTGGTTGGCCACCAGCCCCAGTCTGCCGGTACTGTAGAGATGTTAACTGTCTGCCTCTAATATTCTAGCAATTATTGAATATCTTTATCTTTTGTTGATCAGCTCTGATTGAGACATTTTGTTTTTGGGATTAACAAGTTTCTGATGTTTATGTACTCCAGACATTATATTGTCCAAAGATTTTTATGTAATTTTTTTAAATGATGTTGTTCTAAATGATAATAAGGTCCAGGCTATAATTAACTGATTGATCAACATGTGACCAGGCTCATTGAAACCATCTGTAAAGACTGAAGACATCATTCAGAGCGTCCTCACTGGTAAGATGTGTTGACACTTCCTGAGCATTTACTTATTTCAGTTTATTATGCAAGCGGCCAGACTTGTAGCATAACAATGTAAAAATATAGTGTTAGATATTTAATTATTTGTAAGTCTGCAGGGCGAAAGCAGTCCACGTTATAAACTTTATAATTAAAAGTTCTATATTGAAATTATCTGAATGTCTCAATAAATTGGAAGTGTTAAAATTAATTATTGTTTTCATCACTTAATGGGAAAAAAATAAATAAAGAACACAATGACTGATTTTGTACTGTACATAAATCCTATCCAAAATATTTAGATAATGTATGAACTGGTTTTAGGCCATCTAGTCTTTTTTTTTTTTTTTTACCAGATTTCCATTTATTCTTGCCATTAGAATTAGAGGCTCAGACATTGGAGGAGTTGAAGCAACAGAAGGGCTTTGTTCGGGAGCAGAGGAGGCAGTACAAGGAGATGAAGGACCTGGTTCGGAAACACCATCGCAAAACCAGCGAGCTGATCAAGGAGCACACGGCTCGCATGTCTGAGCTGCAGAGCCAACATCAGCGGCGGCGCACCACCCTACAGAAAAGCCACAAACGAGATGGTAAGAAAAGGTAGGTAAACCTCCCGTTTCTCCGTTATTCCCCTCTTCACCATCTTTGATTTTAAATCTTTCCCTTCTGCAAAAGCAGTCGCAACAGCAAATTGATCAAAAGCAAATGCAGCATGTTGGATATTGTTGTTTTTCTTACAAAGTGTTGTGAGATATTTCCAACACAGATACAGTTAGCAGTAAAAAAAATACATATTTACTACATAGTACAAGAAAAGTCAGGGTTTTGGCAAAGATAAGTGTACAAGGCACTGCAACAAAAGACGCACACTTTAAGTATTTGTATCTCAGTCAGTACAAAGTGAATGATGCAAGAATATATTACAGCAGGGGAAAAGGTACGTGATGAGGAGAATCTGTTGTGTGAAAACATGACTTTATAATTTTTATAATTTTTTTAAATTATATCCGGTACTTCCGAGGTCGGCATGGTAACACTGACTAATAGGCATCTGTTTTGTGCATTTGCGTATGTGGATTTCCCGTGTGCAGCCGGTCCGATTACTCTCTGTCAAGCCTGGACCAGGAGCTGAGTGAGCTGGACCAGGAGTGCAGCCAGAGGCTCGCAGAGCTAAAGGAGCAGCAGCAGCAACAGCTCCTCACACTTCGCCAGGAGCAGTACTACAGCGAAAAGTACCAGAAACGCGAACACATCAAACAGGTATTCACAAATACCATTTGGTTAAAGTCATGTGCTTTGTATAATCTGTGCCATCATCCACTTTAAAAAGAAGCAGCACTGCTGTACTGGCAGATTGGCTATGATATGAAACATCAGCGTTGTTCCCACGCAAATGGCATGAATAAACCACATGATCGAAACAATCCCATGCTGGAGGCAGCAGTGGGGTGAACAGAGGAACTTGCCTTGACTTGTGCTGAACCGGAGAAAACGCTGACGGTCCCCTGTGGGACCCGAGAGGCTCGCAAAGACTGCAGGCTGAATACTGTTATAATCTCATCAGGTGCGATTATTCTACCTGTGCACATGTTCTGTTGTGCAGTCTGGAAAATTAGATGGCTTTTGCTCCAGTACACATGCACAGCTGAGGTGGTAAAAAGGTTCACTTAGGCAAGGGACAACAGCCATACTGAAGATGAGCTGTATGCATCCATCCATCCATTTTCTCCTAGACTTGACGCGCTGTCTGCAGCTGCTTTTCTTCTGTCATTGTCAAATTACGACTCTATTTTGTCTCCCTTTTTGCAGCTGGTTGAGAAACTGAACACAATATCAGATGAGTGCCAGAGCGTCCAGCTGAAAAAGCTCAGAGACGTCTGTGAGAAGTAAGGCTGCATTCTGCATACACTTTGCACACACAACCACGTAAACATTTCTCTAATCGATAATCTACATATCTCCACTTGCAGAGAGAAGAAGGATCTCAAGAAGAAAATGGACAAAAAGCGGCAAGAGAAGATCAATGAAGCCAAATCTAAAGACAAGAATGTGACAGAAGAGTAATTATCTATTTTTGAACTGTAATAATAGCAAATATGTTATATATCTAATGACCACTAGATGTCACTGAATCCCTAAAGCTGACTGGTTACTCACTGACTGTCAATCAAATTTTTTCCACAGAGAGAAACTGGAGATCAACAGATCATTTGTCATTGAGGTGGTTCAGTACATCAAACGGGTAAGAGAGGATGCAGCTGTGTGTGACAGACAATGTGATCATGTGATCATCATTGTACAAATAGCAGATCACTGAATGGTCAAATTGTCCCTGATTTTTATGATGCGCCGCTTCCTGTAGTATTGCGAGTACATTCCATGATAGTTTCTATATTTGTGTATGTGTGTGTAGTTGGAGGATGCACAGAACAAAAGACAGGAGAAGCTACTGGAGAAACACAAAGATATCCGGCAGCAAATCTTGGATGAAAGGCCAAAGGTGAGGAATTTCTCAAGAACATCTCAAGTGAAACACAAATGTGAATAGACTTTTGATTTGCACATATTGAAAATAAAAAAATAAGACTATATCCCATAACAATTACTTTGTTTTTCTTTTTTAAATGTGTAAATGTAGCTTTAACAAAGATCTTTGGTTTATGAAAAACAAATTGTATTGTTGTTGTTCTGTGGATAAAGCAGTGGTTTTATAAACTGTAAGTGTCATTTCGACCACAAGAGGGCGATAGAAACCATTGTCAGTGAGATATGCCTATGTAATAAAACTAGTGGGGGTTTTCACACCTTCTGAGCATTTTGCTCGCTGATTTTAAGCATCAGCACCTACTATATATGGTTCATGTCATTGTATCATTCTGAATATTTTGTTAAATTGTGTATTAGTGAAAAATATTTACTTCCATGCTTGATAGTTCATTGCAGTCAGGGTGTAATTGCATCACGTCACTGCACTGAGCTGTGCAGCTCCCAACACGTCATTGTTGGATGATTGTGCATCTGTGGAGAATGGGAAGACTGGCATTGCACCCTTGTGTTCAGTATTCACACAGCATCTGTGTGGCAGCATTAATATGCAAGCTTTTATACCCATGGGCTGCTGACTGAGTTTGCATTGCATCTCTGCAATGGCTGGCATCTGGCAAGTGCTACTACAATGCAGAATAATTCATAAATTATTGTTATGAAACTATGTAAACTGCTTAGCATGGGAACATAATAGTAAAAAAGAAATTAGTTGCAGTGCCTTGTATGGATTCGTCCTTGAGAAACATTCAAGCTATCAACCACTGAGTAAAAGGAAAATCAACAAGAAAGATTTAGAAGGTTATCTACTCTGCCTGGTGGGTGGTAGTGGGGGGGTGGGAGGTATTACCACTCACATTTAATGTGACAATTTTCATAGAGCGCTGAAGCTCTATGGGACAATAGATGTCTCATCATTATATTATGGCCATGACCATAACAAACACATAATATGTAGCCATGGTGCATCCTCCAAAGACAACGGCAGTTCCAGCCTTCGTCTCCTGCTGTAATCTTGTCTTCTCTTCCATATTTTGGAATGCCTTTTTAATCTCACGCAGTAGAAACCATATTACAGGATGCTGCCAGTAAGATTATTTCTCCTCGTCAAGTTAACGCTCTGATGGGGTCATCTCTTGTTTCCAAATGAAATATGTCTCCCTTATGTAGTCAGAGAATGTCGCTTTGCTTTAAAGACAAGCATAAATTGGCTGTGCTGTTAGCTTTCAGACCACCCGCTCTCAAAGTGTCAGGTCCTTGGTCTGCGGAAACCCAGTCCAACACTTCATATTCAGTAGGTCTTTTATATATTTGACACAAATCACAGTGGTGACATGAAAATGCTGACATCATGTTGGAATGGAACAGAGTGGGATGGTGGAGACAAACGGGACCATCAGCTCAATTCCGTTACCAGTTCTCATTTCCAACCATCACCTAACCCCAGTGTCACAGTCAGTCCTCAAAACTGCACTGTGGGAAAATAAAATTTCCCTGAAGGAGGCTATTACAAAGTAATCAACCATCTCTGCAATAGCAGATAGAATGCAACAACGGTCATGTGTGAGCAAACATGAGAAATGTCAGAGGAGGACACAACTCTGGAGACAGTCAGCAGGGAATGCCCTGGGCTAGTCAAGGATACATATTTGTTTGAGATTATGCAGTTGTGTGACAAAGCAAGAGCAACCGGTTCTAAAGTAAAGAGACGGAAGGCAAACACACGGTAACCACTGAGACTTTATCTAAATACAGAGGCTAAGTCCGTACTGATCAGCTTCTGTCAGGTTTATTCAAGAGAGGTCGAAAGACAGAGACAATGACAGAGAAGGAGAGACAGGGACAAGGACAAGGACGGGTAGGAGGAGAGTCAAAAACAAGGAGATGGATAGAGAAGAGACAGAGAGCAGGAGCAGACAAAAACTTAATGCAACATATAGGCTGCTGCTGCATGTAGGCTACAGAGCTGCTGTATAAAACTATAAATGCTAATGTTAGTGAAATGGACATCAGAGTTCACAGGTCCAGGTTCTGCAGCACCGTGGAAAGAAGGACCTGCATGAAGTCTGTTTTCCAGTTCTGGTTAATCGCATGTGGAAATACCCTCGAGAAAAATACTGAATGGAAAACCATGCGGGCAGATGTGATAGCATCGTTGTGCAATTGATGAATATGAGGCATTGTAAAGCATCCGGCTCTCGATTAATGGTTCTTTGTGAATGCATTCCATTCATTGTGGTCAAAACCGACCAAAACTACATGGGAGACACGTTTGAATTAGCTCACAGAATCCTTTTACTTTTGATTGTCCTTGGATGACAACAGCGGACAGAGACGCAAACGTAGCACAAAGACTGAGGGGCAGGAAATGACAGATGGATGAAGGCTGGCACTCCTAATATAAAAATGCTTCAGCTGTGTGTCTTGACGTTTTTTGGTCTGTGTTAGTCTTTGTGAATCAGTTGGAGGAAGAAAAAGCCGCTTACTTCCTGTCTCATATAATTGTGACCCAGTTTTTCCTACAGTATGGGCTCAGCGCCACCACAGTTATAGCTCTCCCGACTGGAGATCCCTAGTTTTGTGTGTGTGTGTGTGTGTGAATTACCAACGTCTGCTTCATGCAAACCTTAATCAGTACTCACTTCCCATCTAATTGAAGCTGATGGGATGTAAACTGTGAGATATTATTTTAAGCTCCGGTTTAGTTTGAGAATTGAGTACCGGTAATCATGCTGTGGTTTGTTCTCAGTCTCCACCTGCACCCTCAGGTGTTACTCTGCTGTTAATGATCCAATCAAAACACCTCTGTCTGTGCACCCCCATGATGTCATCCTCATACTCCCAGACCCCATGCCCTGGTCCAAATTAAATTCACATCGCCATATGTACACTTTTGATTACTCACACCTCATGTTGATCACAGTGAACCTTTTTAGCAATTGTCGGAATCTCAAAGACCCACCTGTGCTTTTGAGACTGAATAATCTAGCAAATGCGAGCTCTTGTTTTGCTTTTAGATAAATGTACCTATTTGATTAGAAATGTTTGATGTCATTTACATCCATCTTCTTATAGATGAGACAATCGTCTCGACATTCAAGCACATGCTCATACACCGGAGAAAACCCACGCGTATACGGGGAGAGCAAACAAACGCCGCACAGATGGGAATTGAACCAGTACATTTTATTCGACTGTTGAAAGTGAGTAAGATATAAGGGAAAATAAAACTGCAATGGCTTAACTCAGTGCCTCAAGGTTTTTTTTAAGACTTTTATCAGAAAACAATAAAACTGGAGCTGCATGTAAATGCGGTTTAATCAAAAATCCCCGAGCATGGGGATGTGGAGTGGAGAGACAGCATGGAAGCTTCCTTTTTTGATTGACCTCGACTCCAGGCTTGGCAGGCTGAGTTGTTATTCATTTGTAGTAGTCATCCCTTCACACATATCATTTTTGGCCCTGCACGACTGTGAAACAGTGATAAGGCAATATGTCTGCCGTGTGTGTTGCTGTGTGCGTGAAAGTGGTGGGAATGCATACTTTTGCTGGAAACACACTGATGGTGTCTCCCCGTTGGCCAGGCCTTGAACCACGCATACAGCACAATACACTCACACACCCATTCATTCCACAAGCAGGAGTCCTGTGTGGTCGTCATGGAAACGTCCTCCCACCACACATCCTCTCCTGGCCTTCATGACGCTCTGCAAGCTGTTAATTTGAACAGAGTCCTTGTGACACAATATCAGCCGCGATTGCTGGAGGTGGAAGAAAGCAGGGAGAGGAAAGGAGGCAGGTATACATCAACAGTGATCCGAACAGGTTGCAGGAGGTCTGGAGGCCACTCTCTTCCTCCCTCTCTCTCACCCTATCTGTGTAGTGATGGTCTCTGTGTTCCCTCATCACACTTTGATCTGCATCATCGCTGCCTCGCCAGTTTGCATCAATAATGCACTTGGACCCATACACACACACACACGTACACACACACACGTGCACCAGATACCCAAAGGGAACACGGAGAGCAGACCAGAGACACTGAAGTAAAACTCACTGTTTATGGGTGACTGTGCACACGTGTGTGACGCTTGGTTATTCCTCTTCTCTATTATGTTAGCCGCTATTTTAAAATCAGCGCAGTGCAAGTGTTCATTATCTATTCCCACATGTGCTAATGTACCTCTCTAGGGTTGTGATCTGTCTAAGAAACATTCCCTGCTCACAACACAGTGGCTGTTGTACCTTATTATGAGAGGCGCACACTGTAAATAGACCTGAAGCTGAAGTGAAATTAATAAGGGCGTGCATATTGAACTTGAGTTCATTATTTTTCCAGAAACACAACTGTGAATAAATTCTACACTGCTGCTTGTCTACAACACGTGTAAACAGACAGTTTGTGCAACAAAAGGTGCATTTACAGCTTGGAGCGTTGTAACAAAAGTGTCAAACTGCTGCAACAAACTCATTGACTCCTGTTCATTAATGGGAATTGTGCAAGATGTCGCGTTTCAAACGTCAATTCTTTAAGTTAGCATCATCATCTGGATAAAATATTCCAAGCACATTTCAGAGCTAAGCTTCCCTTTTGAACCCATCCTTTTAGGGAAACACTCTAGTATAGTGGAAGTCTGCAGGAATGTTTAAAAAAAAAAATCTAATCTAAGAAAATCTCCTGTAAAGCACCTGATGAATTAATTTAGAAGGGGCGCAAGAGGGCACTGAAACACACACACGTAGATAGTAGATGAAAAAGCAGCTTGCAGAAGATACTCTGTGTAGCCGTCTCCGTCTCGCCTTCATTTCTTCCACTTCCTCCTGCATTTGACTGCTGCATTTCATTTTAATGGGAAGCGTGAATACTAATCAATGGTGCTCTGTCTGTGCTGTTCTCTCGCCGTCTCTCTCTTGCGCGTGTTTGTTCTAGCTATCTCTCTCTCTCTTTCTCTCTCTCTCACACACACACAAACACATGCATTCATTTCATGATGAAGCTCCTTTTTCTTCAAAGAGCTTGTAATGCTGACAAACTGGCGACTTTGTCTCCTCTCATGGACATGGAGTCCTTGGTTTTGTGTAATTGAGCTGTGCAGGGTATCGCAACATCTCTCTCTCTCACACACACACACACACACACACACACACACACACACACACTTAGACACATGGTCAAATAGTTTGGTTTTGCGTTGCTGGTTTTGATCCATGTCGCAGAGGACATTGACATCCCTGAAAAATGTGTTCCATAGGAGTTGTCAGCTCGGTAACCATTAAAAGGGAAGTTAGGAAAGCACATATTTACTCTTCCTCTTTCTAGGACTGTAATGCGCGGCACAGTTAATGGGCATTAGCTACATGCAGGATGGCGTGTCATTCCGGTTTAACTTATTTGCATTGCTGTAGCAGACATAACCCCACAGCTCAAAGCAAAGAGTTCATTCGGTTCTATGGAGGCCTTATCTGCTTCCCTCGACAGCTTCACGAAACGAGGACAGCGGATGAAGAAGGTCACAGAGTATTTTAAGAAAGACAGAAATGTGTGAATTTTTTGGAATGTGTGTGTGTTTGGGCATGCGTGTGTGGGTGTGTGTGTCTACTCTGTAGTTGTTGACGGATGAGGGACAGATTTCGACACTTGCTCATTGGTATCCAAACAGTAACTGGACCACACACAAACAAAGTCACATAATTATTATTAGCATGAATTAGATGTCAAATACAAGGTGGGGATCAAAACCCACTGGTCAGCTCCAATCCATCCATCTTCCTATCAATTTATTCATTCATTCTTTTTCATAACTCCATTTCTGACAGCCACATGTGCTGGCTCCTGAGCTGCTTATACTGAGAGGGTACTTACAGACACACAGACACACATTGTGAGGTGCTGCCTGCTTCCCTTCTGTCTCTTCGACCCCTTTTCCCACCTCCTTCACATGTGCGAGGTTGGCATCAAATCGGAGAAAGATGGCAGCCTTAATCAGCGGGTGTTTGTGCCTCAACAGGCAGGGCAACGGCTCACACACACACACACACACACACACAGTGTGCAGACTGTCCCACCCCTAAGTAGGTCATGCGCAGTGCAGAGGAGGGAGAGAGAGAGGTAGTGTGTGTGGCTAAAGATGAGCCTTTAGCCATCTGGTTACGATGTGCCGGGTGTCCCCTCTTCAACACCTACAGAGAGGGTGGGAAGTAAAGCAATATGTGAATGAAGAGATTGAGATGTTCCAGGTGCATTGCTTGCCAAAAACAGAGAGTGAAAAACACAAGTCAAGAGCTGCTACATCAAGCTCTTTGACAAGTGCCTTTCTCCAGTTTCGCATTTGTAATTTTTTTGCACATCCTTATGTACCTGTGAATGCAGTTTCAAGGTTTCATGCAGATACAGCGGTCAAGTAGTCTGTAGATTTCTGTGGTGTGATATTGAATTGCCATGGAGATGCACTGTTTGTAGTAAATTGGCTACCAACTCCTCATGACACTGCGGATTCAACCACTCCGTCATTCATACACTGATGGCAAAGGCTGCCATGCAAAATAATGCAGCACTTTCTATCAAAAGCTCCCAATAATTTATCCGTCCTCTGTTATTCACACATACCTCCACAGTGATGAATGACTGTTCAGATTATTTTGTTCTGGAGGAATCAATCCATCCATTTTCATGTGGACAAGGTGATTGAGGACGACCAGGAGGTATCTGATAGGATAATGCGTAAACAAGACCAAGGTCGAAGCATTTGCAGCATTCAATATGATGGACATATTCCTATCAGCACTCGGCAGCTGTTGAGGTTTCCTTCCTGGTTTCTGCTGATCAATGTTCTCACGTCACTTTAATTCGCTCTGCATTAAAGCGCTCTGATGCTAAAATTAAAGTGATGTGCGCCTCATAAACTGAAGTGGAGAGACAGAACATTGAATGATAGTCCTTGACTTCCATCCTATCTCCTATCCTCGTCTCACTTGTTCTTGACTGTGCTTGTTAATATTACATGAGAAGCGCCTCTTTGCCAAATGAAATCCTTCTGGCCTCTGATTTAATTGAAGTTTACGCATGAGTGCATACATACAGTATGTCAAACCTTTTGCTAATGTTTGTTGCAGACTGGCTTTTGCTCTCAGTGTGTCCAGAATGCTGATTTTATTTTTCACTTTAGCATTAAAGTGTGACTCATAAGTGGGGCCCTAGTATGATGAGAAAGGCTTCGCAGATAAAATATTGATCTGGGATAAATCCTCTCAGAATTCACAGGTACTTTCGATCTCTCATAATGCTGACGTGACTGCAAAGAGCTGTGAGACTCTGACACCATCTTAGCTGCTTTTCTTTTAATTACTGCTCTCCCATGGGAGTCAGCCGGGTAGTTAAACAGAGAAATCAGTATTACAGCAATTATTGGCTCACAATGAAATGAATACAAGCTTGCCATCTGTAATCATTGGGGGCGTCTATGCCTTGGAGAAAACCTCTTCCTATTTCTCAATTTGGGAAGAGAGTGCATAGTGGTTGGATACAAAGTGGATCCTGGTCTTCCTGAGCAGAACAGAGTCCTCATTCACCTTTCAATTTCGCCGGGGGCAAATTTTAATCAGATTTTTCTCCAATGCATTTAAATTTTTTTGCTTTTCCTTCAGTTTAGACTCTTCTTATTTGACTTGACTTTCACTATCTTGTTCTCTCCCTTTCTTTGCACTGTCAGCGAAAACATACATGAGTAAAGTCAAAGAGGTTGCTCTGTGCAACAGCGTACAAACCTGTGAGCTACATAGCTAACCTTTATGTACACGGTTAGTTACAAGTGATCGTGCTTGTGCCGCTGTCTACTTGCTGTCAGCGGAAGGCATTCCGTGAATCCATATTACACAATGAGCCCCTTCATTATTTCCTTTTGAAGTAATTAGCTGATGTGTGTTTTCCATCTACAGCTACAGAGCGATCTGGACCAGGAGTACCAGGACAAATTTCGGAGGCTACCTGTGGAGATCCAAGAGTTTGTTCAGGACACCAGCAAGACCAAGCTGAGCGATGACAGCGTCCATGGAAAACTTGTTGCCTCAGCAACATCAGAGAAGATCAATCACAAAAGTCCGCTGTCAGAGGACGACATGGAAGAGGGCTCTTTGGAGCAAGTCTACGACACACCCCTTTAGAGCTTTAAGCCTGACACGGGGGACGCTAAGTGGTGGATGTGTTAGTGACCACTGATCTAGGATGAGACTGCCTCAACTTTGGTCCTAATTTTAACCAACGGGAGGATTAGATCAAATGTGAGCCTGATGTGGTGAGTAATGTTTCTCCCTGCTGTGGGGTGCAGTCTTGTCTGAAAAAAACGCTTCCTGTAAATAGTGACGTATTTCTATGTTCCCTTCATGTTGTCGTCTTTATAGAATGGCCACGGGTTGTGCTGCGAAGCACTATCTATTTGCAGGAAATAACTTACTTGAAATATTGCACACAGAAAGAGTAGGTTCTTTTTATTCTTTTTATTGTCATGGTGTTGACAGCTGTGTTGGTCAGTGAGGTGTGTGGTGCCAAGGTTTTGAATTCCCTTACAGTGGACTTTGTCTTTTGCGTGGAGTGGTCTGTAAAAAACAAACAACCTGCTGTATATTTAGCCCATAAAGCTTCCATCTTTATTTAAATTGACAAATTTGCTCTGAAGGCTCACTGTTCTAAAGAGCTCTTAAACGCTAACCCAGAAGCACGGGTGGCTTCCTGGTTCTCAGTTTTGTTCTAACAGAACTAAGCCTTTTTGTGTTGCTGCTACTTTGTTTTAAAACCCATTATTTGATTTTGATTATCTTTTGTACAATGCTAGTTGTTTTTATTTGGTTAGTTTTTATTACATTTGTGTGGTTTGTGAGGAACTCCGCCCAGAGAGACGACGTGAAGGGAATGTGCGTTGTACAGTATCTGCATGTATTGGAGAACAACTGTAAATGTTGCAGTAGCTGTGTAGCAGACATGTTTATTAAATGTAAATCTATTTTTTACGGTAAATCCATTTTAACATACCTTGCCAAAAGGTGTGTACACGATGTGGCTTCATATATTCACTGTGGTGAAATCTGAATGGGACTAAAACAAGTAATACTCCCTCATCACAGACCTACTCGCTGGCTAAAGCTAACAGTTTGCACATTGTAATCTTTACTTTTGCCCATTTTAACCAAATACAGTCAAACCAGGCTATTCAAACAGAGGAGGAGGATCCAGGTGTAGTTTTATAGAAGTGACCGTCCTGTTAACCAGTTTGTTGTCTGCCTACAGGTGAATGTGTGTACAGTTCTATGCAGAACAGATGCTGGGACTATAAGAAATATCACCTGTATTGTATTTTGAAGTAAAAACACAGTTCGGATACAGACTGAAAAATTCAGCGTCTGTCCAACGCAAAGCATTGACGTGATCTAATGAATAACTGGACTATCGCCCCCCGTCAGTAACCATAGGGAAGTGTTTCTGACTTCCTAAATGTGCAGTGCCATTTACCTCACAGCTCGTTTGATATCAAATCATAGTTCAGCTGAACAAAAAAAAAAGTTGAAGGTGAAGGATGACCTACAATGTAAGTACAAACTACTACTTAAAAAAAATGATATTGATGTGAGAGTCCTGTGCCTTTCATTAGGTTTGCCTTGTTTAATGTTGAATGTGTGAAATGCATCATTGTTAAATCGTCAGTGTATTGTATTGTAGGAAGCCGTGTGTGTGTGTGTGTGTGTGTGCACTTTTAAGTACAGTACCACTACTGAGAAATACTTGTGATGAGCATTATTTGACGTGTGTCTCATACGAAATGTGACACATCCTTCCTTTTTGTCTTGAACAATTTATTTAACAGCCCCCCCCCCCCCCCCCCCCCTATCATCAACATATGTGTATGCATTATGAAAATGTAAATGTATGTATGACATAAAGGATAAAATATGAAGCTGATTTAAAAAAAAATCTAATATATAGTGGAAAGGGAAATTTGCCTGTAAATGGAAATAAATGTGGCTATTATTGTACTTTGCCGGACTGGAATTGTGTGTCTTTTGATGTATCATTGGTCTGATCTCAAATGTGTTGTCTTGTGATCATTTTTTACTTTTCCATCTTGAACTTTTATGTGAATGTGATTCTTTGTATTTGTTTACTTCTTATGATCTTTAATTACAATCTAATATTCCATTAGATGTTGAAGTTCTATCGGCAACAAACGTTTTTGGAGCAAAACAAAACAAAACTGGGAGGACAGATTATTTATGTTCCAGTGGTAAATAAATACTAATTTTGTCGTGAATCCAGATAAAATGGCAGGTCTTGGATTTTCTTATGTTATCTGTAACATAATTTTTACGGATTACCCGTCTCATTGGGATTTGAATTGGAGTTCAATTTACTCAAAAGATACTTTTTGGTCATGCACTCAACTGAGTGATTGTCCAGTTGCAAAATGTATTTGTTAAGATTTGTCATTTTTTTTCTTGTCACGTCACTTTATTAGACGTGGAGATTTTAATATTGGCCTACAGTCTTTGTCTGCAAGACTGGATAATTGGGGGTGGCGGGGGGGGAATTAGAAGAAATGTTAAATGGTGATCTAAACCTGATCTAATAGAGAAGAGTTTGGCAGCATCGATGGAGTAACATGACACGTATCAGGCGTGTACTGTGCATACGGTACGGATGGGGCAAGGAGAAGTGGGGAAAGCATTGATGACCTACTTCTTTCCGTCTCCTAGGTAACCATATATCATTCAGCCTTTAGAGGAACAGGAATTGGATTACTTTCTGTACCACTTGAACCGAGACTAACTCATTGTTAGTTCTCTCTAATGACATTGTGAGTTGTGGGCAGTCACTGGTCACAATGCAGTACTATAGCGAACCATTGCCTGCCTATGAAAGAAGAGTTGTCAGGATGATACAGTGTGGGCATGTGCATGTACATGAGTGGGTATGGGTGAATGACACATCCTGTCTCTAAAGAGTCATTTGAATCACTCTGCACATGCCTCAGACTGTGGAATTGACTATGACTGTGGCCACATCTGTCAGTGTTTTGATTTGAGTGATAAGACATTTTTCCTCTTCATATTTTTAGATTCACAATTCAAACTTGTTTTCATGGTATGAGCATGTACTGTAGCTTTGTGTGTGTGTGAGAGAGAGAGAGAGTGAGTGACCTCCCGTCCATGTGCTTTTTTTGAGTGTGATTTATCAGGTGTGTTGCACACATGCGTGCTGCTGGTGTCTCTGTGGTTTCTGGACTGCATAAACACTGTGTCCTTCTCAGTCTCAGCTCCTCAGTAGAATCCCTAAAGGCAAAAAGGAGATGAAACAAGTCTGGTCACCCATAACAACTGCTGTGACCATTCAGAGGCCTCCATGCATACCAGCTACTAGGAAGTGAGCTAATTAACCCTGAGTTCAGGATGGAAGGAGGGCGGCCTTTTAATAAGATTCTCTGGGGTATATAAACAGTGACGCCCTTCCAAATGACCCGGAATATTATCGCCCTGCGTCTGTCCTTCTGCTGTGGCTAAGAGGAGGAGGATGTATCCTGTAACTGCACTTTAAAGATGATCACCAGGACACCAGAAGAGGAGGACCACAGGGTACTGCTTTAAAGTTACAGTAAGCAGACACACACACACACACACACACACACACACACACCATGCATACAGTACTACTTGAAAGGTATACTTTTGGCCTCATTTAATCCAGTTGTCATCCTACAATCAAGGTATAACTCTCAAGTAGTGATAACATCAAACCATACCTACTTAACTTATCTATATCCACTTCTGAATATAATTCTAATGTTATGGTGTTGTTAATTTATGTCACAATGTTTAACACAAAGCCTCTTCTGAACTGAGGCCATTGGTAGATTCACTATTTATTGTCTTATTATGAATGTATTGGACCATATATATACAATATAGGACTCATTCCTTTTGGTTTTTTAAACTTGATCCATCATGGAAATTAAAAGCCAAGATATTTCTACCTCCGCTTTAATCGTTTCTCACAATGCTGAAGATATTATAGATGAGCAATGTCAAGTTGCTTGAATAGTATTTCTCCATTTGACAAAGAACACGCATCTCATGTATCCTGACCCTGTCACACCCCGCAGACCGATATCGTCCCCTTTTACACGGAGTGATATTTAATCTGTACTTCCGGTTACTGATCACAGCAATATCTTTCACAGGAAAATGATATGGCAAAGAATTAGTTTTTTAAATGATAAATAACTATCAGTCACTGCAACATGACTAATATAAACCGTGTTACGGGATGACCTGCACCCCCCGTACGGTCATTTTGTCTCTCTGGCCTCTGGGCCGAGGTTACTAGTGCCAAGGTGCCGAACTCAGCGGTACAAAAATAGCTTTGTCCCGGCTGCGGTGGGTTTGTTGAATAAGCATTAGTCTGTATTTTAATCCTTCATCTTTTTATCGGGTTTTATTTTAATCATAGTCTTAAATCTTGGTTTGTAACTTCTTTTATTGTGGTTTGCTAACTTTTTTTTTTCTAATTTATTTTATTATGACATCTTGGTTTACTGGCGCTGATGAAATATTATTTGAGCACTTTTAACGATTTGTTTAAATGTTATATGTATGTTTGCTGGTTTTAAATGGATATTGGATGTTTTAACTTTACATCACAGCAAAACAAATCTACCTTAAAGTAACCTTGATATCACACCGAGTGACGCCAGTGATAGAAATAAAATTAAGCCCAATGAATGAGTCAGACTCACACACTGTAGAGAAACAGCAGCACTACAAGGGGGGGGTGTTTGTCAACGCACGGCGGCTACGGCAGTCAGCTGTTAGAAAACAAGGGAGGAGTTGGATTCTGGTTCTGTTTGGATGACTCACTCATTCAATATCAAACACATACAAACACGCACGCGCGCGTCCAGTCACGCGCTGGCGCGTTTGATGAGGGGGGGGGGGGGGGGGCGCGCTGCTTCTCCGAGCAGGGGACTCCTCATCAAAACGAGTTCATTCTCCACTGGAGGGCGGGAGGGACGAGACCGGAGCACCGGGGACAGAGTCCGCACTCAGCCGTGAGACGGGATAGCGCCGGGGAGACACGGACGGAGAGCATCGTTCCTGCCCTCCGCTGGATTAAACCCTTTACCGGACCCGTCCTCCTCCAACGCGTAAGACAGAAACATTTCAAAGCTGCTCCCTTTCGCTGCGTTAGTTAGAAGAGGGTGTCGTTGAAGCGGGACCTTCTCATTTAAACTCCATCCCGCTAGCTTTCAGAGACTCACCCACGACATTCAGACATCCTCTCGCTGTCTGTCACACACACGCACACGCACACGCACACACACGCACACACACACAGCTGGGGACAGTAGCTTTTGCTAGCTAGCTAGCCATGCCCATTAATTGGACATTTAATTGTTCCTCTGGCGCAGTGGCCTGTCCGTCCGAGGTAAATAAAATGGCACAGCGGTGAACGTCCTCGGTCTGAGAACTCGCTGAAATGCAGAGGTTGTTGGTGCAGGCTAGTCTCTGGCGTTAGCCGCAGCGGGACAGAAGCCATCGACAGGCTCAGGGCGCACAGTGGTCATAAAAGTCAACGGACGCGCCGCCATCAGCTGCGCGTCACGTCATCCATTTACACAGGTGTGTGTGTGTGTGTGTGTGTGTGTGGTTTGCTGCGCGCTAATGTTACACGTTCTGCTGTCCCGTCGAGGAACTTGGATGTGATTTCATGTGTTGAAGTGGGGGGGGGGGGGGGGGGCATCCTCAGTCTGCTGTTGCTATAGCAGCGAAGGGCGCAGCTGCCCCAGACAGACAGCAAGGTGTCATTGATGCCCTGTCAGGTCAAAAATAAAAAAAAATAAATAAATAAAACGTGTTTCAGGGTCTAATTCCGTTTCTCAACGCCGTATCAGTGTTCAGCCAACGACTCTTAAGATATAATCAAATAAATATATATCAAGATCAGAATGTATTTCAATATGTTGTTGTGTTTTCGGTCCTTTCTGTCCACTTTGCAGCAAATGAAAATGATTATCGAGTCGACATTAGTTTTCAGCATCGACATTGATCCGGTATACGATCTGCAACATCCTGGAACCAATCACTTTATTGAGGAGATTACATAATGCTTTTTGTAGGAGCTAATATTAAGATGATATTGGAGCTGAGTGTGACATGGATTTCGGGCAGCTGGCATCTGTTTCCAAAAGCTGTTTTATTACACACACCCACAAAGTGGAGTTTTATTTGTTCAGGAATTACCCAGGGTTAACAGTTATTTGCAGTGCAAATATACCATAATGTTCTATTCTATTCAAGCCGTTCACCTCGTGAGTTATTACACCTGTTTATTACACTGTCCTCTGACATTGTGCACCATGTTTGCAGAGGACTCTTTTTATTTTCTAGTTTTTAATTAATATTGTCTCATATGAACAGGACTGGAAAATGTGTCATTGTGTGTCATAGTAAAACTTTAACAGTTGTCACCCCTCCACCACCTCTCCTTCCAGAGTGTGTGGTCTTTGTTGCTCATGAAAGACCGAAATTATTATTTAAAGAAAAAAAAAAATCAGCCATGGCTGATTGTCATTGCTTTATAAATGTTTCAGTCCCGTTCATAGACGCAAACATTACCCTACTTCATTTAATAACAATCTTTCATCTTTGGCTGAAACCCGGACGTTGACTCAGGAGCTTAAAGGCTAGCTCTCGGTGCGGCGGTGTTTCATTGTTGTATATTTTCAACAGTAAGATGGCTTTTTTGAATAATACTATAAATGAAATGTGAGACCAGCATGTAGGGTGGGCAGTGCAGGTAGAAGCAATATGATTTAATTTACTTTTCAGAACTCAATTTATTGAAGATGTTTGTGTACATGTATTTAGCCGGCGTAATAACAATATATTTACTGAGTTACAGAAAGGGTAGTAACAATACGAGCTCCTGGATGAAAATGCAGCACATAATGGAGGAGGAAGACGAGGAAGAAGAAGAAAATCTTCTTCTCTGCTCGTGTAATTTCATAGTGGCTATACTTTCCAGCATCATATTGAAGGTTAAAGGCTTTACTCTATTGGGACTGAAGTTAAAATCAACCCCTCTTGCCTGTTACTTAACCGAATTCCTCAGTTAAGTTGGTTTTTCATTTCTGAAGGTTGAGATCTTCCCTTGTTTGTTTACTGTCTGCTTTATTGTATTCTGCTTGAATATATAATAAGCAAAGTCTGGTTTGGTTAGCTTGGTATATAGCCTCCAGCTCCATCCCTTTGTTTTGATAAGGCTATTGCATTTTTATCAGAATGCCGAGCCTTCTCACTGCAGTCTTGACAAAGCTGCCGCTCAGCCTTGCAGATGCGTTGCCTCTCAGGGAGATCTCTGAATGCGGAATTACAGATAGCGATATACAGATTGATTGGCCAACATTACAAGCAGCCTGGCAGACCTACTGAAAAGCCAGTGTTGTGGTAGTGGTTGAATCAGAGCATCCAACATGTCTGTTTCATTGTTAAATTGTTCATTGTGATTTACTTCATGTTTTTTTCTGGTGGGGGAGTTGTGTTATGTGGTTTATCTCATCACTTTCTCTTTTTTTTTTTTATACCTCAGCCAAATAAGTCCAGATTCAGACCTCTGTGGTTTATGGAATTATTTCCCTCTCTCCTCACTGTGTCCTTTTTCTGCAGGCCAAGACATGAGCTTCTCCCAGTACACATCATTGCTGCTGAACTGGTGAGTTTCGGATTTATCTCCTATTGTTGAGGTTTGTAAAACAGTTCTATTATTTATTTATTTCCCCCCCCCCCCCCCCCCCCCTCTTATGTAGGACTTTGTCTAACAGCATTGCTTCTGGTAAAAACTGATGAAAAGGCTCAGTTCCCAGAATTTAGAATAACCTCTTAAATATTACTTTCTTCTCTCCAGAGCACTCGGTTCAGGATTGCACATTAATAACTCTGGGAACATTAAGCAAATTGATTCAAGTGTACAGTATGCATAATGTGTGTAGAACAGGCCTCATCCTGCTTGGCTACCGGGTGCGTTATATAATCTGCACGGTTGTGTGCGTAATCTAATGTGCTCCCTGGAAAAACAAAAATGTGTCAATAAAGGAAACAATAACCATGAAGAAAGCAATAAATGTCAAAAACAAATAATGTGACTTCTTATCCTTGACATCCACCTGACTATAATATTTCTCCTTTGTTGTTGATGTCTCATTAGAGAATCCAACATACATTTTCCATCATTGCAAACAAGATGCACCGAGAGCCCGAGATGACATTTTATTACATTTGCAGTGAATGAGTTAAATTTTTCACTGTATATTTCATGAAGACTGATGAGCAACGTTGCCCAAACTACAGTTCGACATTGCTCGCTGATGAGCAGGTTGCGTGGCTCCTGCTGCTCCCTCATTTCAAACAAGAGATGTGATGGGGCTGAGGATTGATTACTCCCTGCTATATGTACTGTATTAATGATGTCATCTGTATTAATGCTGTGATGTATCTGTATGAAGGCTGTTGGTAGGCTGCTCTATTAAAATATGATAAAATAGTGCCTGACGACATCACAGGTTGAGCTTTTCAATGAAAAACGTCATCATTGATGTGTGTGGTTCTACTGGGCTGTCTAGCAAAGTGTTTGCTGCTTCAAGGAAAGGAAAAATCAACAATGAGAGAAAGATATATTCACTACAAGGATACGTGTGGCGAGAGGGTCAGTGTAATGAGAGACTGCAGACTCTCTTCCAGCAGAGAAATGGAGAGAGACGAGCTACAAGCAAAGCATACAGGCAGAAAGCTGCTTAATCTGAGACCTACTGAAGGGAACTGCCATCATCAAATCAATATTTACTCTTCTTAACAGAACATTGGCAGCATTAGCTAAGCTGACTCAGCATCAGGCAGTGGGAGCATCCTGGTTTGTGTGAAAGAGACGCACAAAGAAGAGTAAAAACAAAACTTCGGTGATAATAATTGTCGCTTGGCTTCACGTGTGGCCCTAAAAATACATCTTGATCTTGAGAGGAGAGCTATTACCCACTACTGCAGCCTTTGTTGCTTCAATTGCTCACACGTGTGCATGTTCAGCCACGGCTCAATCCACTATGGGGATAAATGTAAATGCAATTTGCACTTCCAATTAATCTGTCGACCTTCGTTCCAGAATACAAAACTTGATTTTGCACCATCCTCTCCTGGATACCTATTATTATCAAGCTAGCCCAGTAATAGAAACAATGGACTTTCCAGTAAACTGACAAGAATCATCAAAGTCAGCATAAAAATTATGGGAAAGGGACACCATTGGAAACCTAGTAGTTTTGTTTGCTTTGTAGGAACTAAAAATATTTGTATTTTCTTAAGTTTCGTGGTTACATGTTAAACCCATTCTGTGAGAGGGTTTTGTGTCAGATGAGGGTTTCCAAGGCATTACCCAAAAACTGTTCAGCATTTTTCACAAATCTTAATGTACGTGTACCCAGGGGTTGGTTTTACATATTTTGCTTTTATTTAATATTCAACATTTTATTTAATAGGATCAACTTAAATCACGTCTTTCCAACTGTCTTCAAGAAATGAAATACTCCAGCATTCGGGAGGCCATGACTGTCTTTTCATTCGGTAGCAGTGTGTGTTGGGTCGTGTTACGTTATGTTAAAGAACAGTTTGAAGGACTATGTAGAGACGCTGCAAACAACAGAGCACATACGGTGGGTGGGGTTTGCCTAACGCATCCTAGAGCTTCAAACACCGCTCCAACACATGACTTGTTTGCCAGATCAGATGACTAGATAAACAGCAGGAATGCTGCTTCCTCCTCTTCCTTACAGCGCCGCTCTTGTCTCTCTGGGAAAGGACAGAGATTTTGTGTGTGTGTGTGTGTGTGTGTGTACAGCATGCACCAGAAGACCATCTTTAATCAGCCCACTACTGTGCAAGATAACAAATCCAAACAATGATGTAACATTAAACAGCGGAGCTTATCACTTATCCTCTTCATTGAAGTTGAAATGCAGACTGTAGAGTAGAGACCAATGCACAATTGTCTCTATTTTATTATTGGCCTGCATAATAGCTCTAATAGCTGTGAGGTAATGCTAAGTTTTATACCGATTTCCCTACGACAAACAGTCTGAGTGCAACTTGCATGTTTTACAAATATTGGCGTTGCTTTTATCCACGAGTGGGCACGCACACACACACACACACACACACGCACGCACAAACATGCTTGCAAGCATGCAGATAGACAGAGAGATTATAAGGTTATAAGGTTTGAGGAATATAAACACACAGTTTAAGAAACAGGGATTTTCAACAGACATATTTGTTCAAGACTCAAAGCCATGTTGCATTAAACACTTCACTTCTATCAATAAACAACCCTTGTGGTTCAGCACCTTACGCCATTAGACCACTATCATAACAAACTGGGCAAGTGCTGCAAACCTTTTTTTTTTTTAAGTGTCACAGTCAAATAACATCAGAAGAAGAGTGTTGTAAACCTTCTTTTGGCTGCTAGACATTGTTTTTTTTTTAATGATATAATTACACCACCATAGGAATAAAAGTAATCTATCATTTATTACATCGTACATCTCGATTTTTCAAAGCTGTACATGCTCAGTCTAGACAATTAGAGCTTTGCCTTACGGCTCAGCTCTCCCTTTACAATGACGGACTGATACAGTGTCCGCATTACTGATGCCAGATGCATAAATGTCCTATCTGGTGGTAGTAACTCACCTCCACCCGCTCAATTCCAGCACATCATGGCCTAAGATCTGGAGGTACTGATTCTTATGCCGTCCATTGCATGCTGAAGATCACGGACTGATGAAGCCAACAGAACCTCATCATCAGGAAGGATATGATGATATGTTTGGACTTGAAAAACAAAGCTATATTTCCAATAAGAAATAATGGAAACTTTATTAATCCGTTCTTATTTCATTATGATCTGGTGACCCTGCTTACACCTTCTCAGAATCCCTCCTGCCTTGGAGACACAGCTGCATGACAAATATGGGCCTGTGGTTCCTCAAAGCCCCCCCGTCAGATAGTTAGTGTTGTTTGATGTTTTGTTCACGGTGATTCTCAAAAGAGCATTATTGAAGAGGAAGACGGCTGACACAGGAACTACATGGGATTTGTCCTCTTAATACCCTGACAGGTGCTGTTCATGGCAGTGAAACAGCCAACAGTGAGCCCCACAGAGACTTGTGCGTCAGACTAGAGGTGGTTTTGATGTCCTGAGGTGGGAACATATGCTTTTATTTCTTGGTGGACTAAATAATCTTCTTCACACCTAGCTTAAAAATTTTTTGGAAGCTGTCTCCCTCTTGTTATTAGCTATATACCATTAGATAGTACATGGATATGTGTTGAATGATGTCCATTTCTGACAATGTTTTCCTGTCTTAAAAATTACCAGCACCTCCATAGTATTTTTAGATTAGTCCATACCAGGTTACAGTTACAATATTCTGCTGTTTTATTCATCAGCATTTCCTGTGTGATTCCCCTGCAGATCCGTTGCTGGTGGAGTGATGACGGTAGAGCCGGTACTGTTTACAATGTTTAAATCCTCTGGCAGGCAGGGGTGAGATGAACAGCCTCTTACCTGTTGCCCTAATCAAAAGAAATTATTTTCACACCGCTGGGTGTTACTTTAAATAGCACCCTCTTAAAATACACACAGACCCGTAGCGCACACATCACGCCTCAGGTAGCAAAATGCATCCTTTGTTCATTACAGTGCATCCGTCACTGGACTATAATGGTTGTAGTCCTTGCTGGGAGTTTCCATTTTCCATTTTCCTATTTTCTATAGTTGAAAGCATGGCAGAACAGGAAACTTAAAGGAGCAGTCAAAATAGAATTGAAAAAAAATGATTGAATGAATGTAGCAAGGCACTTAACCTTAAGGACGTCTCATATAATCTATTTCCAAAATGCAGTCATAGCTGCAGTGGATATACTTGTGTGTTTTTGCTCATGTGAATCCAATTTTTCTTCCATGCTACAATATACTTTAAAAAAAAATGGCAGGGACAGCTTTGTGCGGCGAAGAATAGTTCATAGTGGTTAGCACTGCTTCCCACAGCAAGAAGGTCATGGGTTCAATTCCGAGCATTCCCACTGTGGCTTTTTCTGCATGTTCTCTCCGTGTCTGAATTGTTTTTTCTTCGGGTACTCCAGTTTTACACCACCATTGGGAAAACGTGTATCTTACAAACATTAGGTTACGTTGGCCCATTGTGGCAGCGGCTCAGGACTAACTCTAACCATATATTTTTGTTCTACAATTTATACGATGACAAATAAAGATTCTTCTTCATGAGCTGTAACAGTTCGGTTATGAATATGAGTATTGTAGCCACAACAGAAGGAATTCCTTTTATCAAAAGAGAAGACTCCAGTCTTTGAAGTACCGGTAGATGTAATCTTGTTGAATTTTACGTATTGTTGCTAATGCATTTGGGAGATCTTAGTCTTTCTAACACAGTCAACTATTTTCATATTGGCTTTATTGCCTAAAATAAACTAGGATGAAGGGAATCTTATTAATATAAAATTATTAGTGTTGACAGTGAGGAGGGAACTTCAGTAGTTCCTGTTTCAAACAGGCGCTGTAACTCAATAAGTAAAACTGAAAAAAGTAATTTGAGTGTATTCACCTTATCTTATTGCTATAATGGCTGCAATATTTGAATGATTAATGTAATGTTTTTATAGCCTATAATCAGAATCAGAAGTAGTTTATTGCCATTGTCAGTGAGGGTTCACAGACTAGGAATGTTTCTCGGTGAAGTCGTGCTACATCTAACAGTGATGACAAAATACAAAAAACATACAAGTACAGACACATCAGCAGCAGCAGGAGTGGATACACAGATGTGTACTAGCAGCAGTAAACTAGCGTAATCACGCAGTGCAAATGGAACAGTGCAAGTTGTCAGTTATGAAATGTTTAGGAGTCCGGGACAGAATTATTAAGTGTTCATGAGTCTTATGGCCGAGAATATGGTATGGTATGGTATTTCATGACTGGAGCAATATGTTACACAGCATTTATGACCTGATGATGGATCTTAGCCTATAACTGACTGAGACTGGGTGGTTGGGGCACTCATGCTATGACTTCCTCAGATGAGTTTTTCAAGTCAGTCTTTTATTGAAAACGTTTCTTAAATAAAATAGCTAATTATTCTAAACGATTTAGTTTTCAGGAGTTTTGTATTTTTTGATGAAGTACATAATACATTCTATCTGTTGTTGTTCATCTGTCTCTCAAGATCTCACTTCTGTTTTCCCACAAAAACGCGAGGCTGACCATAAATACTGGTCTCTGCATACGTGACATGGCTTCCCTTTTTAGTGCACTATGCACCCGCTGATCCTTTCCCCTGGCTGAAGAGGCCTGTGAACGGCTCTTAGCCAATGAGGCTACCGGTACTTGACATGCAGAATGTTTGTTCCACATAAGCTGCTACTGAGACAAGAGGTCCCTCCACATGAAGAGTCGCAGAGAGAGTATGTGATTGATCAATAGGAGGCTGTGACTCACATATTGGGTTCAGTATTGGCAGTGATGTCATGAGAAATTGCATTTGAGACGGTGGATATGGAATAAATATATTGTGACTGAAATTCGAACAATATGGTGTTAAATACGCCAGTTTACTTTGTGTCTTGTCTCTGTTTACATTGTTGAACTTGAATTGAAGTTTTAAATATGTTGAAATAACACTTTCTAGTTATGGGGAATTTACACAACATGACACAAAAGAATCAACCGCTTGTTTTCTTTTCTTATAAATTATTTGAATCAATTGTTTGTATCAACTGTTATTGCAATTTGTAGTGAAGTTGTTCAGAACAATGCATTCCCATATCACCTTTGTGTTTTTTTTATTTATTTTGCACTACTACTACTTGTCATGCAAGTTGATGAGAATATTTAGAATATATTTAGAATATATTATGAAGTTGACTTAGCGGCACAGTGTTTTCATCATACTTCACATCACATGATTGCTTATGGCAGCTGTTAAACATTAGCGAGAACCTACTGTCCAAGTGTTAAGAATGAAAAGGTTCTCATACTTCACGCATACCTTAGGAAATTCAATGGCAATTTATTTAACATACATTTTAGCATACAGTACATTGTTAGCCAGATAATTGTGCTTGGTTGTCTGCATGCATGTCCAAAATAACTTTAACTTTCATTGATTCATTTCTTTCAACTGCTGTATCTGTAACCGAGTCGCGGGTCGTGCTGGTGGGCATTTTACCCCAGTGTCCACTCTGTGTGCAATACGTTTTTGTGTTTTGATTGAACAATCTGAATACTGAAGGTAGCATTTCATCCTATATCTCAAAATGAAATGTATTTATTTATTGTAATTTTTACCTCTCCCCTCTCTGTTACTCTCTTTCAGAGTGATCCAGTGCTATCCTCCAGCGTGTCCCTTCCCCTCAGTGTTCTGTAACTGTGTCACCTGGTAAGTACTACTCACACTCACTCCACAAATATTCTAGCTCTTTATTAGATAGGTGGCTCACTGCTTCCCATAAGCTGCAAAACTTTGTTAATATCTTTGTTAATATCTTTCTTATCAATGTATTATTATTAATACAAGTATAGTTTGAGTATTAGTAGTAGTAGTGACAAAAAATATTTTTCTGACATACGCTGAGGTAGGACAAGCAATAATAAAAGTTCATATGTTTAGAGTGTGTGCAGCTTAATATTAAGGAGACAGCCACTGCTTTAGCCATCCATTGTCTTGTAGAAGAAACGACTATCTCACCTACAGCCGCTTTTCCGGCTGTAGGTGTACCCCAGGCGAGAGGTGGGGTACATCCCGGACGTGTCGCCAGCGTATCGTGGTGCAAACAGAGACAGACAACCACTCACGGAGAATTTGGAGTGACCAATTCACCTACATTGCATGTTTTTGGAGGTGGGAGGAAACCAGAGAACCCAGAGAAAACCTGTGCAGTCACGGGGAGAACATACAAACTCTACACAGATAGGATTCAAACCCGGTGCCTGGGAATTCAACAACATGAACATGCATACTGTAATTCCCAGCTTTCTGTTGATAACAGGATTTGTTTTCTAGAGGCTTGGTGGACGTGTGTTACCACAGCTTCTATTGATGGGGTACATGGTCTCTGTTTGGGTGCGTTCGTTCTCTGGCGTGGCCTGAGGGTGCATTTGGACCGGATTGAATGACAATTCTCCCTATCTCTATAAATACACTTTGGGATCCCAGTCAGGGCTAAAATCTGCCTGTTAGTGTGTGCTTGCTCGGCTTGTATAAATGTCTTCATGACGCCACTGCAGCCAAGTGAGCTTGAGGCTATTACTGGCCAGCAGGGTTGCTATGGAGACCATTGATGTCAGGGAGGAGCAAAATTTGTGGTGTGTTTGTAAAGACAGATTTTCCTCCTTCTGTCTTTGTATTCTGCCTTTCCCTGTCGATCTAGAAGACAGATTTTCACTGTTGTATTAATACACGCGATGAGTGAATTGACAAAGCCTGATGAAAAACCTCCAGCCTGTCATCAGTGTGTTTTCAGATGTTGGTAAACATGGAACTCATTCGAGAGCTGTAATATTTCATGCCTCTGCGCAGTCATGCTCACAGTAGGGCCTCGGGTGGTGTCAGTCTGGGATACGGGGACTCTTTTCATTGGGTTTGCCAGTGGGAAGCACACATTCTGGGGAAGCATTTAACCCATGTGCCTTGCTGCTCGCTTGCTCAACAGATGCCCTCTCTATATGGGCACGTTCTGTTTCCACATTCATTTCTCCTGACTGCCTTATCAGCAGCTCAGTAGGGCACAAATTCTCTTTTAATAAGTACTTATTTGGGCAACAGGGAAAATCCCGTATTTTGGTGCAACCCCTGCTCCCTCCCTCCCTCATTGCTCCTCCAGCTTCCCAGTTCTCCTTGTCTCAAAACATCAAGCTTCTATTTATTGCTAATTTTCTCCTGCTCTGTTTTTGGCTTGTCCACCATTACTGCATGCAGCACATGGACAACAGTTAGGTTGTGAAGTTTGTGTTACTGAGTGGAACATCTTAACCCTGCTGAGGCGCTGTCACCGGTACCCAGTGGTGTCATTTTGCAGGACACCGTGCAAATGGTGAATTCTACTGTAAGTGGATTGAGTGTGTCTGAGCAAAATGTAATCCATTTCAAATTAAAGCTGGAGGATTTTCAATCACTTCAGTAGGTCAATGCCTATGATGTGTGTATCCTCAGTTTTTTTGACCATGTTTGGGCAAACCCGGCATCAAAGATCCCCTGGCTGGGTACGTGTAGCTAAGCAAACCAAACCTTTGACCTCCTAATCTAGTCTAAGTGAGACCGACACACACATAACACTCCGCTGCACACTGTAGAGTCTGTGATGTAACATTGTAGTTTGGGGATTATTTGGTATTTTCACTCTGCAGGCATCCATTCCGTCAGTTTCCTAACTTCTATGCCCAAATTAACAGGCTTTTGTCAGGTTACCCTGTGGCTGCATTCATGAACTCCAAGTAAAACATGAATCATCTTATAGAAAGATTAAACAAAACCTTGTATTCACATGCCTCGGGGTATTTTATAATGTATTTTATAATTTCAAAAGAAAAAGTTTGCTTGCAGTATTAAGTGCTAGTTTTATGCAACTATTACATATTCTGCACGTATTCCCCATTACATAATAGAACATGTTTCAGTGTTACTTTCTGAGCGTGAAGTGACACAGAATGTGACTGATTAAGATTCACATCCATCACTCTTCTGTCCTATTTTTTAATAATTCCAATCTAAAAGCCAACGACATAGAATGATAAGTCTTTCTAAAACCGGTGTTCCGGTGTGATGCTTCTATTACTAACCAGACGCGGATACCATGTCCTCACCTGATGAATAATCTTCTTTTCCATATTCCAGTTGGCTTTAGTTACACATATTCATCACTTTGCAGATACTGAGAACGTCTGGCTGTACTCATTTTCTCCTCCTAAATTTGATTGAAGTGTTTTCCCTGAGTGATAGCCAAGTGTTTCCTGCAGTACTGATAGTTTTGTAAATTAACATGTCTTGTATATCCATTATACTTATGAATAAAAGTAGTTGTGATACAGATACAGTCCAGCTTCTGTTCATAAATGGGTTAGGTTAATTATGCTAATGCAGAAGGTCAGCCCCCTGTGCGTCATCATATCCAGGGAACCCCCCCCCCCCCACCCCTCCCTGACTAAGAGCCTTTTTGAACAGCATTCAGTGTTCTACATACTTCAGATTAGGATTGCTGATATCTCAGGGACTGCTTTTAACCCCCTCTTTCACCGTCTGACTCCTTTGCTCCTGTTCCCTCTGAGCGGCCTCATTCACACATTATCCCTCACTGTCAGACACACACACACACACACACACTCGTATTTACTAAAGCGTTAGGTTGAATTTATTAAGCGGATGCTCCGTCCATTAGGCCATGTGCTAAATTCTTTGTATACTTCAGTTTGGCAGAGGGCTGACTATATATTCATGAATATATCGGCACTCTTGAGTGTGTAGAAGTTTGCATTCCAGGATGGTTGTGTTTTTTATGAACTAATTTACATCTTCATAAGCTTTTCAGGAGGAATGGACCCTGTTAGTGAGCCTGAAAAGGGTTGTGTAAGGTTTAGGGTTAGTGAGGAACATCCTATATCTGCATTTAATTATAGGAGCATTTTATTAATATTGATTCGTATGCATGTGATATCTATGATATTTGTTTGTGTGGACAGTAAAAGCTTGTGTGTACATATATATGTTCTGTCCCAGCAGAACTGGCCACTGTAGTGTGTGGGACCAAAAGGATTCCGTCCCAGGCTCGGGTCAATTATGTAAGATGGAACAATGGAATGAGTTACGGGGGGGGGGGGGTCCTCAAGTATAAAAGGCAAAGAAGATGTTAGAAAATGGGTTTGGAAAACATCCTCATCCACAATCCTGGAGAAACAGACAATGATTAAAGACTTCTGTGCATAGAACCCAAGAAAAGCATACTACGGACGTCTGACATTTGCATTTGCTTCAAGATTATGACACATAGTTTAAAATGTGTATTTCTGGAACAGGTTCATTTCAAGTATTCCTGAGCTGGTATCCATTTACAGTCATGTGGACACTACAATATTGCATCCTTGACTTGTTACCAAAGTCCTCACTTTTTCATTTCTCTAAAAGAAACGACTGCAGCCAATTTCCAGCTTCACTGGAGCCGTTGTTAACCTGGAGATGTGCGACTCGCTTGAGGATATTTATGTGTTTGCTTTGATGAAGTAGACACAAGCAGGCTTTTGTCTTTCTGATAATTGTCTTAGAAGACATTCAGCCGAAAGAAAATTGAGGCCAAAATTAAACTAACATTGACATGGGTGTGGACATATACAAACACAGGCATGCAAGGATGCACACAGAAAATATGGTGTTAAGTCAAGCCCTATTGTGGCTCATTTCTAATAAGAGAATTTCAGCCATTGGTCTGTCTGCTCATTTCCTTATCATACTCACAGGTTGACAGGGAGGTTGAGGCTTCAGTTGATCTGAATTGGGTTGGGGAAGTGTGAAATCAATGATCGTACAAAGCTCAAACAGGACATCCATCTTTGGTAAGGTAAGTACATGTTTACCTAGTGATCAGTGCAGCCACTCACCTCTCTGCTCTTTAATGGCTAAATGAAATGTAAAAACAGACGCAGGTGGTAACATTGATCTCTCCAGCATGTGTGGTATTTGCTAAGGGGACAGAGGTCATCTTGGTGTCATAAAAATAGTGTTTGTCTTGCAAAGGTCTGGCATTTAATTAAAGACCTCGTACCTTTATCCAGTGACAACATCGATTTGATATTGTCCTGCTAATGACACTGTTTTGTGTCGTTAGCACTGTGCGTCCGATAAGAGTAGCACAAACCCCTGTGCTAACTGGACTTGTCCTGAACAGAGCTGAACATAATTCAGTCATTGGTCATGTGATTGGAATAATCTTGGAACAACCTCACCTGTTGGCAACCTGTTAAAGTCTGCTTCCAGGTTATTGTGCATGTGTGCGTTTTGTTTTCATTAGTTCTGGAAGCATGCCACAATTTATGGCCATGCAATATATAAAGGCCACATCTGTACTGAAATAGATATTTTGTGGAGATGAGTCGGTGCCACAGAAAAAGCTTTGAACACCGGGGGTTGCTTTTTTAAGTAATGTGGACTTTTATGACGCATGGCTGTGTCATAAATATTATGCTTTAGCCAGTTGATGCATGCATGTTGTGTCTGATGGAGAATCATCGAGTACCACACAAGCTTTTTAATTATGCCTCCTGTGGCATTTGACCTCCAACCCTTGCAGTAGTTTGTTCTGTCCACTGGGGAAACTGGCGATGCAATATGTAGGAAATGAGAATTTTCATCTCTCTGCTGCTTAATGTCATATTGAGTGGAATATGATGCATTGAGAAACCAAAAGCAGAATTAACATGCAAGTCATTATGTGAAGCTGCATTTTGATTTCATACCTTGTGATTTATTGGGATTATTTGTTTCACATGGCTTTAAATATGTCTTCCTGTTAAAGTATAAAGATTTTATGATAGTTTTGATTGAGATTTAAAAAAAAATTAGCACTACTCTTAGCGACACCGGTTTTGTTTTGGGTATCACAAAGTCAGGCAAGGTGAGTTTGAAGATGTGTCCCCCGAGATGGCTTCAGCCTCGAGGGCTGCTCTGACCCTAATAGTGTGAAAGGCAGGTTAATGTCATTGTTGAAGAGGCACATTACGAAACGTTGTAGGAATCCGCACTGGAAACTATCTGTCTGTCTCTGACCGTCAGTCAGGCATACAGGGATGAGGCGTATAGAGGAGGAAACAACTTCAGCTCTGTTCTAAACGGTATTAAATCATTATTGTTCAGTTTTCACATGGAGTCTTTTCAACACTAAAGAATACATGTTGAGAATATCAAACTAGCAATACTCACGGGTGCAGTATTGATTAGGATCTTTTTTCTGTCATAACATCAAGGGCAAAATACTTTGGCAATTCAAATACACCTAACAGCGCTGAAGTTTTCTCCTCTGTTAGATTATAATTATATGTTGTTGATGTCTTTCTTCAAACAATTTTAGTCCTCAAAGGCAACAACAGACACAGTAATGTAAATGATTGTCCAATCAGAATTTAACACTGAAACTATGAGGTTTCTCATATAATCAGGCCATAAATGGTCAAACTCCAAGTATGTGTGTAATTGTTTTGAAGTTACTTGATGAAGATCTTTATGTGTGTAACATTTATCTTTTGCTTTAACTCTTACCAGCTGCTCCAGATAAAGTCAGACACAAATAAAAACCCTCTTCTTGCCTCTTATGGTACCAAAGGTGAAGACTAAGGGAAAGTGTTGTTTTAGGGGAATTTACATAAATGTTTTGTAAGGAATGTTTCAGTTCAGCACTTAGATTGGCCAAACCTGTTCCATCTGGTTTTCTTAAAAGCAATTTGCCTTCCAGACTAAAGATTCTGAGTCCATCATTCTTTCTCACTGATACACATTGATACTGGTTTTCTTGCTGTCACCCTAGTCACATTCATAGTAGGTGGAAAATTAGTAATGAATGTATTTCCTCATGATTTATGATCATGTGGTATTTTTTCCATATTTTGTTGTAATAATAATGTCAGTACTGCATCAAGTAGCTATAAATCTTAAATAAGTGCTCATCTGGTTTATTTAAAAGTAAAACTCCTGTGAGGCTCTTGGTAATCTATTTATTTTGAGATATTACAGACTTGGACTGGTCAAATATTGAATGGATACATGATCACAGTAGCACCAAAAACATAGAATGATGATTAGTTCTCCTGGAATAAGTGAGGCAAAAAGTACCGTAAGACAGTTTCCTTTCACTGGGTTAAAACGAGCTGCAGTCCTACTGGAGGCATTTAATGCATAAATGGAGATGAGTTTTATTATGTATGTTGTCTCCATTCAGTGTGTCCCTAGTCAACCCTTCCACCGGTGGCTGACTGATGTAGCCTAATTTTAGTTTATGAGATGTGGGACTGCTGGGTGTTATCCTAGCTGCCAATTTAGGTGAGGAGGTTGGGAACAGCGTATCTCCCGGGGCTTCTGTCTATCATAATAATCTCATCATCGGGGGTTGGACAGGGTGTTTGGACCTCACTCACTTCCTGCAGCTTCCTCGGTGCCTCACGTGGCACTTACACATTTAAGGCTTGTGGCACTACTATTAGACAGATTTCATTCAGCTGAGAGATATATTATCTAATGCTAACTGTTGAGACTGGGAAGGTCCACCATAGTCTCAACATTAGATATATATACAGAAATATGTTTTAGGATTATTTATTTAATTGTAGCTGAGCACACACTGATGGGGTGCATCCTATTTACGCCAGCCCTCTGCGGGACGCGTTATTGGCTCCCTGCCTGGTCTCATTTCTTAATCCCCACAGGGATGTGTGCATCTGTGTTTTCGGTCCCCTGACAGGATGTGTGTGTCTGTGTTATGGTCCCATGGAAGGATACCACAGATGGCCCGGCGCAGGGTTTGACTCGGTCTTATACGTCTCTCTGTGCTTTGATCTGGTCTGTTTTCCACAGCTCATTGACTTGTGAGATGTAAAGCAGATGATAACTTTGGGTCAGAACCTGTTATGTGTTCGCATTATCTACTCTAGATGTTCTACCCCTGCATAAAGTTTAATGAGGATGTGGGGGGGAGACATGAGCGTATTAGACATTAGATTATGTGTAATTAAACAGCCTTTCCCAATTACTTGGCATCTTCATAATGAGAGCTTACACCCATCTCAACAGCTTTTCTTTTGCTGCGGTTGCATGCTGTGTGCTGACTGTCACGCACCAATGGAGTACTTTTGTTTCATGTCTGCCTCTAAATCCATTTTCCCTAAATGAAATAGACAAACCAAACCTTCAGCCTCTCCAGCCAACTTCTGTCACACGCAGCTGTTTCACTCATCCATCTCTCCCTCAGTCAATGCTCTGTTCTATCGCTACACTTCTCTCCTCTTCCTGTTCTATCTCACCTCCCCGTACCTCACACTGCCTTTGTTTTCGCTCTCTGAGCAGCGTCTTTCCGTTCATTTTTCCTGTGCCTTTTCCTCTTTCTTTTCATCTCTGTCTACCTGTCATCTCACCCATCAACATCCAATTATAATACGGAAATGTGAGATTTCTGTCTTAATGTTAACTGAGGAACAGTGGGTACTCGCACACACACACATTCGTGCAGCCATTTTCGCTGATGCAACGTGTAAATCACAAGAGAATAAATCATAGCCTTGATGATTTGAACGTATATTATTTTGATTATAAATCGGATGAGGTTTTTTTGGGAACTGGACAATGTCTAAAATTGTTTGCAGTTATTTGGTTATTTAAAGAGTATAGTCTGCATTGCATTCACACTGTTTCAGGCCGAGTGTGAGGTGTAAGAATAATTAATCAAAAATACAACCTCTCAGTGCAGGTGCAAAACATAAAACACATTTATAATGAGTAAAGGGAAATGAAATACATTTTGACACCTTTCTGTTCATCACAGCTAACCTTTGTATTACTTGCATTAGTGCTTTTTCTTACTGAAGCAAGATCTTAAACAAAGGTCTACTCTACAATATCACGATGTTTATTTTCTCCAGATTACGGTAATCAGTCTGAATTTTTTTTCAATTTTTTATGTCTCAATCTTTGGATTAAACACGACTGGTCTGATATGATGACTACTGAAAACAAGGCCAGTAGTTTAATACTTCTGGTCTAAGGCCTTTACTTTGGCCCAACAGCTGGGAAATAAAGCCTCACTGATGTTATTCTATCTATTATTAACCTCCTTCCTCACATATCCTACTTCCACGCTTGTTTCCCCCCCAAATCTTGCAAACTGGGTCCTCTTTTTGCCAATCGTTTGTACATGTAATTGTTGTATACAGGAAATTACACTCTTAAGATGAGTTTCTTGAGGTCCGACTACATCATCTGTGTTCAGTGAATTCAGCATTTCTTTGTGACTACAAGAAATAAAACATATATGACACATGGACCTCGTTGGCCTTTCTAATTCTTTCTCTCTGCCTCTTCTCCTGTGTTTAGGTCTTCTTAGGTTTGTGAGCAGCCATGACAAAGTCCTATGAATTCAACTGGCAGAAACACCTGCCTGAGTTCATGCAGGAAGGCTCCTCCTTTGACAGGTTTGATGAGGTAAATGTTGATTTCACGGATGCATAAGAGGTTGAAATCGTTCATAAATGTCAAATAAATCAACATATAACTCTGACTATCAAAAATAAATAACCTGTTTATTACACATTCATAATTCAGGTTTGAATTCCTGGTTTGGCTGTATGAGGGTTTAAACTGCTGTAAACTATGTGGATTTATTAGTATCCTTGTTGCTACTGACATGGGTAATTTGTCCTGTCTTATTACCATTTACCCTTAATGACCATCCCTGGGTCAGTTATTAGCAGGCACACACACACACACACACACACACACACACACACACACACAGAGCACACGCTCTAGCTGTAGGTAAGCCACATTGATCAGCTTAATTTTGAAAGATTAGCATAGCAACTCCAACACATCCACTGAGAATCTTAATCATTGCTGTGGAAGTGTCATCTGTGTGTGATCTCGTTGTGTTATTGTCAAGTCAAATCCATTTTTTATTGTGACCCTTTATTCCGAATCACAGCATTCTTCATAGGGCTTATTTGGTTTTATTTGGCCAGTAATGTTTTTTTTTTCTACTAGAATATTTATGTGTTATAGATCAAAGTACTTCAATTAAAATCAGCAGAAAAAGTGAGCTCCTCTGGTACACAGAGCTACAAGACAATGCATTGCCTGTTTATCCAGTGCCAATGTATATTTATTTAGATAAATGGTTCCAGTAACATTCGTGTCACCACATATCCATCATGCTCTACATGCAACCATAAGTATCTGTATGATGCTGCGTATACCTTCCTGCCTGTTGCCCACGTTTCCTCTGAGTAACTTAATAAGGACATTTAGCTCAGACATTTACCAAACAAAGGCAAAGCATGTCACACGTTTCTTGTATTCACATGCTTTTTTAACTTTGTCTATATTTTACTGCATGGTGCTGAAGTTTAGCATTTTAATATTTGTTGTTGTTGCCCTTTTATGTTACATGTTGCACGATTGCACCAAGAAAAAATCATTGCTTGTGAATCCTTTCACTGACAATGGCGAATAAACTGATTCTGATTCTGAACTTGCTTGACAGTTTAGTAGAAGTAGTGAACTCTGGAAGTGAAAAAGAAACTGGAGGTAAAGTAATTTCAGGAGAAAATAAGGCTTTTTTTGTTTAAATCTGACATGTCGTTACATAAACACAGACTAGTAATGTCCTGATGTCTCACTCTTTTGTACGAGTCTGTGTGCCTGACAGAGTGAAATATACTTGCCTGACAAATACAAGGCCTGCAGGGGATATTTTTTCCAATTTAAATTACGTACGGCAGGTCCACCCACTCCTTATCAGTTCCTCTCTTACAGGCACAGACACACACACTCAGCAACACAAATGTCAAACAGCATCAATGCTTTCTATTCAACAATTTCACTGTTGAGCAACAGATGGTAGAGACAGTTGTTTTACTGCACTACATTACTTATTAAATATTTCAGCTGTACAGAAAGTACTGGGAGAATGGGCAGATTACATTTTATTCCACTCTCCCCCCCGCCCCCTTTTAATTCCTGCTATGAAGTCGGCAACATCAGGATATTTTTTGCAGGGCACCCCGGTGAAGAAATGTGCACATAATTCATCACTTTACCCAGTTGTGTTCAATGACTGCTGTGATGGAGGGACACACACACTGAGTTGAACTTGTGCAGGTATACTTAGAACGGAATGTACATTGTAAATTTGAGTGTGGCCTGGATTAAATAACAAGGTTCCACCATCCATCCAAATCTATCAGAAATGATTGAACTTTCCTAACTCTTTTTTTTTGCATGTGGCGTGACTGAGAGTGTTCTTGTAAACCTTTTAGCTTTACAGGGACCAGATGGGTGATAGTGTAACGCTAGACTGCTGTCTCTTCTTAACAGTCATGGTTGATTTGGACCCGTCTCTTCCTTTGAGTCGTATTTGCAGCATGTAACTTTAGACTCAGTAATAAACATCAGATAAAACAGACTCAAGCTTTTAGCTGCACTTCACAGTCTCACTGTTTCGTAAATAATAAAACTAATTTTTCAGTTGGTATTTATGGTGATTTTAGCTGACATTATATCCCCAAATACAAAGCGCACGTATGTGTGTGTGTGTGTGTGGGGTTACTATTAAAGTGACCCAGCTGTCATGACCCATTCTATTTTTGTCTGTTTTGTTTTATCCCTTTCAGGTGTGTGATCTGGGATTTTAAATAATACACTCACACTTTGACTCATTCATTCAACAGTACAATCACAGCTTCTAGCTGATAGAATTGAATGAAAAATGTCAGTTTAGGAGAAGATGGCTAATCTTACTTGGGTTTCTGCAGAACTTAATAGAGGACTCTGTATGCTACATGGGACATTAGGGTGTGCATCAACATCACATTTGAACCCTGCAAGATTCATACACATGTGTGCATCTCACCCATCACAGAACTGTTTGCCTGGGTAATAGGGTTCTTCTGTGTGTGTGTGTGTATTCCTAGCCAGGCAGGTTCATCTTAGAAAATGAATTAGAGCTGCATCTGTTCATCTGGTTGCATAAGTGTGGTCTGTGTAAACAGGCTGGTTATTTAAAGTCTTGTCATGTTAAATAAAACTCTCTGATTGATGAAGCACCTTCTCATATTAAAATATTTCCTTCCTTCTGCAGGACCCGTACATGTTGGAGCCCAATTCTCAGGTGAAGGTGGACGAATATGGCTTTTTCATCACCTGGAAGAGTGAGGGAAAGGTACAACTTCTGACTTTTATTTTTGTGTGTATTTATCTGTGCCAAGGGATCTTTCAGAAATTTAGTTGGCATGAAAAAAATCTAAAAATCTTTTAAGAAGTATTTTTTATGTGGCATAAACCTTTAGTCCTTGGAACCTTGTAAAACATATTTAGAAAAGCACCGTGCCACCCCAATCGTCATCATGACGCATTCAGTGCCATGTTTGATAACAGTGTCCCTTGTTCATTTATGTTCCAAGTGAATTTATTTAAGAACACATGTACTTATGTAATTTGATGCTTACAAGGGAGCAGTAGTTGGTGGTGTTAAATAGTTCTTAAATAGTCTAGCACGTCCTCCATCATGTTCTCCTTATCCTTGTGTGTGTCGTTCCTACAGGAAGGCCAGCTTCTCGAGTGTTTTCTCATAAACAGTATCCGCGTTGGAGCCGTACCAAAGGTGAGACTTCAGGAATGATAATTTCAGCTTGCCTGGCCCCCCAATCAACCGTTCATTCTCTCGCTTCCTCAGAAATACTTCTTGTAAAACCTCTTTAGACAGCAACAGAAAATAGCTCTTCAATATGTATACAATCCTGGCAGGGTTTACTTGCACACCTTATTTGAAAGTTTATCTTGCGGCTTTGGTTTGTGGGCTACAATGACACAATGGCAATCCAGCCCGTTTTTCAATGTTAGAATGGGCTGTCACAGACGCAGTGGGCATTTCAGGAGCTGCGCTATGATGTGTACAGCAAAACATGAGACTCCCTGTCTCTGTCAGAAGGGACATTGTGTTATAGAAAACTGGTCTCGGATAACAAATATATAAAGACCAGCTGCATTATTCTATATTTTCAGTGCAGCTGGCAACCAATAAGTTATTTATTTAACTGATATGGAGCCAGATAGATACCCACACCTACCGGTATATGCTTGCTCTATATCTAATATTTCTTAAAGCAGTTTTCGCCTTGTCATTTGTATTTGGTATTTGTTCAGAATTGTGAAAGCTGTTGCAGGAGTGCCCTTGTGGATTCATGCCTCTCTTTCGGATGCAAACCTGTCAGACCACACTGACACTAATGTGTGGTGTGTATCTAGCCATTGTCAGGCTGTGTATGTCTGTTGACAGAAGGAGATGGTTTGTTTGCTTGGCGTTCTGTGTGGGACCCATGCATATGTGCATGTGTATGTGTACAGATACCGCAGCCTGACAGCAGCTCTTGTGTGATGAAAGCTAATCTACTGTTCTTTAAGGTTCAAGACTAAAGACAACTGATTTGCGAGGCTTCTTCCGGGAGGCTAACATGGTTACAGGAGCCCAGAGAGCTGTTTCAGATAATCCAATGAGGAAGAAAAGATTAATTGTCTTGGAAAGTCAGTGGCAGGGGTTTTAAAATGCTGAGCCTGTTGCTTGATGCTGTTAATCCAGTCATACAATACACATACATTTACATCTTCCATCTTTTTATATCATGATTTTTCCTTCCCTCCACTACCTGTAAATATTAAAGACACCTCAACAGCATACACTCATCACTTTACCGCTTATTTGATTTTGTTTTTGACACCCTTTCTGTGGATAATTCTCTTCCTTTTTTATGTAGTGTGTTAATATTTTGTCCATCTGACAGCATGTCTGCTACGTTGACTTACTTTATCTTTCAATTAGGACCCCAAGATCCTTTCATCATTTGAGGCCATTGGAAAGACAGAAGCAGATTTAGAGGGCTGCATTATTTGCATCTGTAGCGGCACAGATCTGGTCAACCTCAACTTCATGTACATGGTGGCCGAGAACCCAGACACTGCCAGGGTAAAGACGTTTGGCCATGTGTAACCCAATTTTGATTGCAGGTTCATGTGAACAGCACAACGCACATGCAATCTGATTGTTTCAGTTCAGATGCGAGCTTCACCTTCAGATTTCGTCGTGTCGATCGTTGACATTTGTTAACATAATTACTGAGATAGATACTACGATTTGCTGTGAAGCACGTCCAACACTTCATCAGCTGCTCATGAGCTGCTCAGTGCTAGTTAAATGCTAACAGCATTATAGTGCACATGTACAGCAGGTCACATCGTGGCCATTTCCTTTCAGGTCACTGACCAATAATCTGATAGAATCTGCTCTAGGACCACATATGAAAATCACTCAAATTGTATTTGAAAATATTGTGTTTTTATATCCATGTAGCAAATCACAAATCAAATTCATATCACATTAAAGATCGAATTGGAACTGACTCGTTTCAGTTTAGTGTGACGGTAGCCTTTCATATGTGTGCCTAAATTACATCTGATTCCCGCTGTCGTGACAGGAGTGTATAAACCTTTTGATATTGTCGTCCTCATCAGTGTTTCTGTCGATGCAGGCAACAGTGCATTCATTCATGTTTACTGCCACTGCTTGTTGCATATCAGCTTTGTGTTTATCGATGAATGGTCGCTGTGTAAAGAGAGTGTGTTCTGAAATCTAGTGTTTGTTTGCAGAAGTGGATTGAGGGCTTGAGGTCAGTGATTCACAACTTTAAGGCCAACAATGTCTGTCCAATGACCTGCCTCAAAAAACAGTAAGTGTTTTTTTATACCATGTCTTAATTATCTAATTGATGGACCTGTAAAGTGCTTCTTTTTTCATCTGTTTTTTTCCATCTTGTTTAGTTGGATGAGAATGTGTTTCTTGACCAATGTTAATGGAAAGATTCCAGTCAGAGGGTAAGATTAAAATGATAGACGTTGTCAATCTTTGTGTCATTGTTTTTTTTATGTGTGCTTCATTCAACCTGTCTTTCTATCTACCATCTACTGTTCTTTATTTTTCCCGTATTTGTAGCATCACTCGGACATTTGCATCAGGAAAGACAGAGAAGGGAATCTTTCAGGCTCTGAAGGATCTTGGCCTTCCTAGTGGAAAGGTTCGCCTGCAGACTTGTAGTAAAATTGATCATATATGGCACTAAAATCTGCAGGTTTATAGCCCTCATGTGAAAAACGTTTTGTTACCTTCCACAGAATGACGAAATTGAGCCATCAGATTTCACCTTTGACATTTTCTACGCGCTCACACAGAAGATCTGCCCTCGCACAGACATAGAGGAGCTCTTTAAAAAGATGTAAGTGTCATTTTTGATAGCCTGCCATCTTCTTCTAATTGCAATGCTTACTGATCTTGTGCTTCAAAATAATTTAAAAACATGACAAGTCCCCCCCCCCCAAAAAAAAACAGCTTAATAATCATCCCTTTATGTTTTTTGATACCTGTACAATAAGTAACCAGGGTGGATATTTCTGCGCCTGCTGCACTAACTGTGTCTGGACAGCCTAACCTGCTTCTATAGTTCAGCATTAATTATTACTGATGAATAACATGTAATTATTACTAAAAGTGTAACATTTAAGTATGATCCTGTTTTTGAAGACTGCTTTTTAATTTTAACTTACAGACTGTATGAATGACAGCGGGTGTCTCTTTCAAGAAGCATAACATTATTTTTTTTCTAATTAATTCCTTTTCAGCAATGGGAACAAAACAGATTATTTAACTGTAGACCAGTTAGTCAGCTTTCTGAATGAAGTAAGCTCTTTATCATTCATTAACTTCTCTGTGTAGTTTGCTAGCTCGTGGTTACCCTCGTCTTGCTGTGTGGAAGTTGCCCTTCAGCTCGCACTTGACATGAAGTGACACTCGTGAAATATCTTTTACTGAAACTGACAAAAACAAAATTGACTTCCAATCAGCCTGCAAGGACAACTTCCACTGTCTCCCCTGTTCGACATTCCCACCTCATCCCATTCCCTGCATTCCCCCCTGTTGCTGCTTGCCTTCCCTGTGTCAGATTGGTGTTGCCATAGCAATGGGAGGGTTGAGGTTACCATCCTGTTGCTTCCCGCTTGTGTCATCTTGCTTCCTGCTGTCTGTTTTCTGAGGCCGTGCTCTCCTGTGTGGCTGAAACCTGCTCAGTCCTTCAGCTGTATATTTGCATGTGTGCTGTTGCAACATCCTGCAGACCCCCCTAGTGGCCAAAGCTTTGGTTAGATGGATTCCCACTTCACTTAGTATGTGGGAAGTGACATCATAACATAGTCTTTGTAGTGCATTTTTTGTTTTAGAGCTGTCTAACCTTTGCAACACATAAGACAACACAAATCCTTAACCATTGCCCCTGTTAGTGTGGCTTACAGTTTTGAATTTAAATATTTTTTTTTACACTGTGTTCATAACTGAATACTCACTTTTCATGGCCACCGTACTAAAGTTATTAAAATCAGGTGTAATTAATCATTCGGTACGAGTCAAAGGAAATGTTTTTGATGAGCAGTGTTGGTATCTTGTCTCATGTGGCATTAATATTCTCCCCCGTCCTGTGTGTCAGTGTAAGATATAGTGTAGATCCAGTTTATTTGGACATAAGTATATTTGAATATAATGTGTGTAGGTCAATCTGTTTGTGTGTGTGTTGCTCATCAGAACCAGCGTGATCCTAGGTTAAATGAGATCCTGTTCCCGTTCTACGACCCTAAGAGAGCCATGCAGATCATCGACAAATACGAGAGAGATGATGAGCTGAAGAAGAAAGGTACAACAGAGCTGGCAATGGAAAATGAGATGGCTAAGGCTGTGCTGCCATCTGTCTGTGTACCTTTAAAACTGCAGTATGCTGCATCGCGTCCAGCAAAGTTTACTTCCCAGGCCGTCCTTTGATAAGAGTTTTCATTTGGCATAATAGGTGGCAATCACCTTATTTTCAGCATCTTAGTTGCTTTGTAATTACAGTACATTTTTCACAAATGAACATTTACTAGTGTCTGTACTTACCGGTAATAGATATACGGGGTCAGTGATTTCTTAATACAGTTAGTAATAAATTATCTTTAATCTATACTAGAGTACATTTTCCCTCTTCTATAGAGCATATATGCTATAATATAGTTTAGAATTCAGTGTTATATCTATACTATCGTACACTTGTATTAACTGTATACGTCTAATGTATAATAAATAGTATAAGTATGTTTTCTATTTATACTAATACGTTTTAAGAACCTCAGTTTATTCTCATCATTCTGCTAGATAATCAGATAAGGAAACTTTGCTACCCCCAGGTCACATGTCTAGTGATGGGTTCTGCCGGTACCTGATGTCAGATGAAAACGCGCCCGTTTTCTTGGACCGGCTAGAACTATACCAGGAAATGGAGCAGCCGCTGGCTCACTACTTCATCAGCTCCTCCCACAACACTTACCTGACAGGGCGACAGTTTGGGGGGAAGTCCTCAGTTGAGATGTACCGCCAGGTCTTGCTGTCTGGATGCAGGTCAGTAAACTGTTTGGATACAGGTGACTGACACATTCACACATTCCACTGTATTGATATACACTTTGCCTAAACAGCATATTTATGCAGCGAAGGTTAAGTCAGGCTACTCTATGTGTGCATTATATCATATTTTCTGTGTGCTCTGTCTGGTCAGGTGTGTGGAGCTGGACTGCTGGGACGGGAAAGGAGAAGACCAGGAGCCGATTATCACTCACGGCAAGGCCATGTGTACAGATATTCTGTTCAAGGTGAACACACAGAGGAACAGTTGCCACTTATTTTCTGGTTGCTTCAGTATTTTTGCATGAGGTAGAGCTACCCCCTCGAGTCAACACTTCTTCCTCTCTTCATCCTCTTCTTCCTCCTCCAACAGGATGTTATACAGGCCATCAAGGAAACAGCATTTGTCACTTCAGAGTTTCCTGTTATTTTGTCCTTTGAAAACCATTGCAGGTATTTGTTCATCTAGTAAAAAGCAAGCAGATTAATGCATAAGGGTTTTGCTATTATGATTTCAGTTTTTATGACTCCAGTGCTTTCTTTGTGTGTGTGTGTGTGTGTGTGTTTATCAGTAAACCACAGCAGTACAAGATGGCCAAGTATTGTGAGGAGCTCTTTGGTGACTTCCTCCTCAAACAGCCTCTGGAAAACTTCCCTGTAAATATTAAATATTCAATTTCTAATTCAAACTGTCTCTTAGACTTGATAGTACTTTGATGATAGTCCTTTATGTCTAAATGTATGAGCTTTTGTATTTCTCAGATTGAAACTGGGCGCTCCTTACCCTCTCCAAATGAACTCAGACGTAAAATCCTCATCAAAAACAAACGCTTGAAACCTGAAGTTGAACAGAGTACGTAGACAACTCAGCTTAGTTACTGCACCCTGAATTTGTTTTTTATGTCTTAACAATTTTATGTGTATGTCCTGCAGAACAGCTAGAGGCCTTTAAGAAACACATGGAGGCAGGGGAGACCAACACCCCTGCCATCATTATGGGAGAGGAGAATGAAGATGACCCAGAGAATGGTCAGCACGATGTGCCCACTTTATCATGAGATTATTTAAAGCTTTGGCAAATATAGACTGAATGCATTAAGCGAAGAAAAATGTGTGTGCAAAATGTTTTATACCCAAAATAAAACTTATTTTATGTGTCTGTAGGAGAAAAAGAGACTGAGAATAAAGATCTGAATTCAGAGGCCCCCAGCAGTCTGTCAGAGGCAACCAGTGAGAAAGAGGCCAACAGCGTTTCCCAGAATAATACTGTCAGCTCAAGGAAGGAAGAATTTAACAACAGTATCAAGAAGGTGTGTCATCTCTTCCAGGATTATTGGCTTCTAGAATACTAAAATGAACCTTTACATTACAAGGACCTGGTAAAGCTCTTGTTTTACAGATAATCTCAGCCAGTTTTGAGATGCAGACTTGGCTTCTTAATTGTAAATCCTTGCTTCCTTCAATAGTTTTCCTAAATATAACTCCCTGACTCGAAAATAGTCAGGACTCTGAGTAAAATGGAAATAAAAGCTGAATGCAATCATCTGCAAACAAACTCTCTCGCAATTGTTTTACAATAAGATGAATACCTAAGTTTATATAACAACATCCTTTATTAGAGGGTTATGAACTTGAACCCATCTTTGAGCTTTTTGAGGATGACCCTTTTGTTTTGAGGCCCAGTTCTGATAATGCCACATGTGTTTTCAGAGCACGCCACATCTTTCTAAGTTTTCAGAAACATGTTGCAGGAATGAAATTCAGAACAACGAAATTAAATGTAAATGTCTGTGTTTCTAGATGCCAGAAGATGAAGTGACAGAGATGTCTGAAGCCACGGAAGTAACAGACATCACAGATGTCTCAGAAGCATCTGACCAAGACAACAGCAAGAAGGTATGCATTCATTGCTACATGTTTCTCTCTCACAAGCACCTAATGGCTTCTTAGGAAAAACACCTTGGTCATCTCTGAAGTGTGTGTGAAGTATGAGTATTTGTGTTTTTTGCGCCTGTCCTGTGTAGGGCGGGGAGGAGGAGGAAGACTCAGAAGAGGCTTTGATAGCTCAGTACACATATGTCGGAGCCACTACTAACATCCACCCGTATCTCTCAGCCATGGTCAACTACGCACAGCCCGTCAAGTTCCAGAGTTTTGGTATGGCAGAGGGTGAGCTTTGGCATTGGCTTTTTTTTTTCTACTGTGATCCTGCTAGATATTTGTTCTTAAATACATAGAATAAATGTATAGGGTTGTCCAAAGTGATCTAAATAATTTAAAAATGAAATAACTCAAACACATCTCCTTCCCTTTTCCTGTGTTTCAGAGAGAAACATCCACCATAACATGTCGTCTTTTAATGAGTCTGTTGGTCTGGGCTATCTGAAGACCAATGCCATAGAGTTCGTCAAGTATCTTTTCAGCATTTTTCTGAACACTAGAATTACCGGTACCTGGATTTTACAAAATTGCATAATTACATTTTAGATTCTATTTGTTTCACAAATCCTTTTTTTATATATATTACTGAACCATAATGCTTAGCAAGATGTTTCAAACCTGAATTAACCGCTTTGACCACTTGGGGATAGCAGAATGACGCGCATCTTAAATGAATATGGCAATCTGTTGTCTAACAGTCCAGGAGCACTGTATATGATCTTTGCATGTATTGAGAAAATAATCTGGCTCTTGAGTAGCTATTCAGCAATGTCTCCTACTGGTGTTGAATAGGTAGTGTACGGTGGGTTTTTAGAACTTCTCTGCAGCTGGTGGCTGTGGCTGAACCAAAGCAGTAAAGCGTCAGCCAAAGAATTAAACAATGGACTGCAAACTGATATAAAGCTCAATTACACCCCCCCCCCCCCCCCCCTTTAATAAACAGTGGAAACTCTTTGATGGTTTATTATTATTACCACTACTTGGAGTCCCACTATTCTTCACTGAGCATAGTTAACTTCACTCCATTGTGGAATTTATGAGCCAATAAACTCTGAGTTTAACTTCATAAATTGAAATCACCCAAATAAGGTCAGAGTGTTGGGTCAGAGCTAATATTTTCGAGTCATATTTGTTTCCACTCTACTGTCACAGAAGAATCGGAAGCCTCTGGAGGCATGTGTGCCTTTGTGTGCCTTGGCCTGAAACACACATACAGTTATTCTCTATCCCTAATGGGACTGACCCAAGCTGTTCCCGCTAAAAATAGTCCAGTAGTCTGCGTGGTGTAAACGTCCACAATCACTCAAATGTATACACACACATGTACTGGAACACACATGCTCTCACACTTTAAAAAAAAAGAATCATTCCTGAGTGTCAATGCAGTTACAACAAGCGGCAGATGAGCCGTATCTATCCCAAAGGGGGTCGGGTGGACTCCAGTAATTACATGCCTCAGATCTTCTGGAACGCTGGCTGCCAGATGGTCTCGCTCAACTTCCAGACCCCAGGTACCACAGCACACAATAATGTTCTAATGATAATATTCACAATACTCTCTGACCTCACATAAGGGTCAAGTCCTACGTGAAGCCTGCAGTGAACATTTGTTTGCTCTATAAAACACTATATCAAGAAAATAAGGTATTTTCAACATATTCTATATAAGAATAAATAATTTACCTCACTGGGCCTCACATTAGATTTTAGCATCTATAAGGTTTAATCATCTCGGTTTGCAGCATCAGGTTCTCATTTTCCACTCCCTATACTTCATCTGTTATCTCTGTTTTACGCACATACACACACACACACCTATACAGTGAATGATGCCTGTTGGAAAACAGCTGCTGCCCCATGGCCAGAGGCAAAAGCGGTTGGACCATATGGCCTGCTGCGAGCGAAGCATGTGCAAGGCTGACCTCCTGTGATGAAGGGATGAGTGGTTAGAGGGGAGACACAGAGTGCCATTAAGAAATGTAAAATTTCTGTGTCTCTCACTCTCTCTTCCCCCTCTCTTTCTCTCCTCTCTCTCTCTCTCTCTCTCTCTCTCAGCTAAGGTAGCTTCAAACAGAAAATTTGACGGATTTGAACTAGGTTTTCTTGTGTTTAATGTTGTGAGAAGGTCGTGTGTGTGTCTCAGTCTCCAAACACCTCTCATGTACTCCCTCAGATCTGGCCATGCAGCTGAACCAGGGGAAGTTTGAGTACAACGGCTCCTGCGGGTGAGAACAGCTTCTCGCCCCTGCCTTTTTCTAAATCTCATCCAACCAAACCCACCCTTTTCCAACCCTCTCTGGAGCTCATCAATTAAGGCATGTCACATCTCATTACTAGTTACCAGCGGGGACCAGCATAGCTACTGTCTTCCCCAAGAGCCAATGAGTTGCTGTGGGGGAAGCGTGCTCATCTTCGCCCGCCTCTGAATCTCTCTGCAGTCATCTATCTCTTCCCCTCTCCATCGCTGTCTCCATCCCTCGGTTCTAATATTGTCCCCGAGGGCAGAGATTTTACAGCTAATGCTGAAAATCTTTAATGTAGGAAGATCCGGTCTCTTACAGACACTCATTATTACTAATATCATTTTTCTGGGCCACCAGTGAAGACACAATCCGACGTAAAAACCCTCAGTACCACCATATTCCTGATAGGTCATTAGAGATTTTGATTGAAGTTAAAACTGTATCGGAAGCCCATGTAGTATCCATTTCATATCACGTTTTATTTCCCATATTTTACCTAAAAGATTGAGATTTTGTTTCTTCTTATTTATTGTGTGTCTGTCAGGTTCCTCCTGAAACCCGATTTCATGCGGCGGTCAGACAGAACGTTTGACCCTTTCTCAGAGACACCGGTGGACGGCGTCATCGCTGCAACCTGCAGCGTACAGGTCAGGTTATTCAGACTCTAATCACACTGGAAAACATTTAAAGCCCATGATTGATAAGTTGTTACCTGTAAATGTAATAATATTCATGTGTATGCTAAATATAGATTATCTTGACATTTTTATTTATTTGCTACTCCTGAGAGGAAATTAGCAGTCTTTTTTTTATTTTTATTTTTTACAAAGCTTTCTCATAGCATTTTAAATATCGCTTCCATAAAATCCTTCATAAATATTCATAATTACATCCTGGTGTTACTTTAGGTGTTTTCTGGACAGTTCTTGTCAGACAAGAAAATAGGCACCTACGTTGAGGTGGACATGTACGGGCTGCCGACGGACACCATCCGGAAGGAGTTTCGTACACGTATGGTAATGAACAACGGACTGAACCCAGCTTACAACGAGGAACCATTCGTCTTCAGAAAGGTAGACAGAAGGGGGTTGGGTGATAAAGAATACAGTGATGTAAAACAAACGCGCTGAACATTTTTGAATGCTCCTGCGTTGAGATGGAAGCTGGAAGCTTTAAAACAGATGTCCAGGAAAGCCATGATTTGCGTTGGTGGAAATGTCTCTGAAGTAAAAAGAGAGGAGGAAAACTAAAACAGTAATTTGAGAAAGGTTGACCAAAGGAAGACGTCATTCCATTCTAATTTGCTCTGGTTCACATGAAAGAAGAAAGGGAAGCAAGAGGAAAGAAACAAACACTCAGTAAACTCAATTACTGATGGAGGGGAAAAGGGAGAATGGAGGAGAGAGACTTGAGTCACATAGAGAGAAAGAGAAAACTGCTGCTCTCAGCAGAATGAGGAGTCTCTCAGCCATGACTGTGACTCCAGCTTCACACACACCATCAATCACAGCCTGCCGCAGTGCTGCTCTACACACACACACACACACACAGCGCATCACGAGACTCTTTTCTGACTCACTCTGATGCACTCACAACACAGAAACAAATGCCCTCAAATGCTACGACACCTTTTGCCTGCGTGAATATGCAGCTCCGTGAAGATGACTCAGAGGGAACGATACACTCTGACAGCGCACACCTACAGTAACCAAGGCTACATTTGCGTAAGCGCACACAGACACACTCGCGTGCACTTCCAGCCGTTCATCGCTACTGAGTATACTTCGCTCTTATCTCTTAGGTTCCCTTTGTCAAGGTATTAATCATCCTCCTCTCTCTGTTCACTTATCTCCACACACAAGGCTAGTTAAGAGTCTCGCTCTCTTTTCTTTCTCTCCACTACGGTGCGCACACAAAAGCGCGTGTGTGTGTGTGTTTGTGCACGTACTTGTTGTTGAGATGGCCTTGTCAGTAAGATGCACTGTGTGTTGTTATTTTATCACACCTTTTTCCTGTATCACACGCCGACCATCCCCTGATAGTGTCCCATGCAGTTTCGGCCTTGACCTTCCCCTCTTTGGAATTTGTCTGTTTGTTTATTAGCAGGATTACGTAGAAACTGCTGGATGGATCTCCATGAAAAGCCGAGGATGGGTCTTGGTCTAAATAACCTTTGAGAGCCATCCGGATACATGACTGGATACAAATAAAATCTAGATTTTCCTGTTTACTTATATAGGAGACTTTTTCAAAAAATCATATCTTGTAAAATATGCATTCAACTCACTCACAAAACAATCACAGTCATAAAGGGATCTGATATTCAACCACCATGCAAAATGTCTTTTGGATCTGATCCAGAATGAGGTCAGGAAAAAAAGATATTACATTTTAAGATTGAAAACTCAATTTATGGATTCAAAAATCTGTTAAAAATGCACATAAACTCTGAGTCACTTTACATTTTCATGGTTGCTGTGTAAAGATACCAAGAACAGTTTGGAACATTTTGATGATGATGATCCAGTTCACCATGTGGATGGTGTGAATCCAATTAGGAGGGGATGATCTGCTTGTCGGAGGTCTTTTCTAGTTACCAATATTCACATCAGCGTTATGAAGACTTCCTACAGTACAGCAGGGCTTATGGCTGACTTTCATTGTCTGTCCTCACAGCCTTTTGCCTCGTTTTCTTATATTCTGTCTCCTTGTCCGTCCTATCTTCTATTTCCCTTTTTCCCACCCTCCCAAAGGTGATCTTACCAGATCTGGCAGTACTGCGCATTGCCGTCTATGACGACAACAACAAGCTGATTGGCCAGCGGATCCTTCCTCTGGATGGCCTGCAAGCCGGCTACCGTCACATCTCGCTGAGGAACGAGGGAAACAAGCCATTGTCACTGCCCACCGTCTTCTGCCAAATCATCCTCAAAACCTACGTGCCCGACGGCTTTGGGGGTGACTTGGATAAGCGCGCACACACTTACATGCACACGTACATAGAAAACATGTACAAAACGTCATGCATGTACATTTCTCTATGTCCTTCCATGTTTAAGTGTACCGGTAGACTTACATTGTTTTACTACTCAGTTTAGTTGTGGCTGACGATAAAGTTATAGCCTGCAGGAAGGAGAGCAATAAAGGGAAGGCAATGCATCTCTCTGCTCTGCTCACTGACTCCGCCCCGGGTTGGTCTGAACATTCAGAGTAATGGCATGGCGCAAATGATGATGGCAGTGAATGTGCAGTGTTAGACAGTTTAAAACAGGCAGACGCATACAAATGCAGGATGATTGGGATTGTCATTAAATACAGCCGAGGGGCTTGCGCAGAGGAACCATTACTGTAATCACTAGCTCTGTTCCATAAGATCTGCTGCAAGAATCACTTTCCTATCAGAGACCGTATGAAGCTTAAAATAACCTTGTGCTCCAGAAACCATTTCATCTAGTTGTATGCGTTTACCCCAGTGCACACTAGTAGACATAGTTACCATAATGAGGCAGTGGTTAAACAAGGAGGACAGGTTTCATGATATGTCTGTCGATCTGTGTCAGGGGAGAAGAATTAAATCCAAGATGATGACTCTTAAAAGTGAATTTTCCTGAAATTATTAACCCGTTAAGTCTTGTTTGGCCTGTCATTAAATATATTTTATTTTTCTAAGTAAGTATTTTGTGTGTTTCAGCAATTGTGGATGCCCTATCAGACCCAAAAAAGTTTTTGACCATTGCAGAAAAGAGAGCTGACCAGATGAAGGCTCTGGGGATCGACACGGTACGCATGACAATAAACACGCATTTCTGAAGCTTCAGTATGTAGAACCTCTGAAGTCCATTCTGGTTTGTGCCTGATTAAGTGGGCACAACCAGCTTTAACTCATCTTACTGAAAAATAACTGTTTATTTTTGATGTAGTAACCGAACACTTAACCTTATTTTCCCTTCTGTAGAACGACATCGCAGACGTTCCCAGCGGAAGCTCAAAGAACGACAAGAAGGGAAAGGGTAAAGGAGACACTGTGAAGACCAGCGTGACACCGCAGACCAGCTCAGACATGGCACAGACATACAATGCCACCCAAAACAACACAGCGGAAACAAAGAAGGGTAGATTCAATATATATGTTCATTATTATCTACATACTGACATGATGTGTACACAAGGTGAAGGTCACTTTCTTCTACTGCAGATACTGCACTTGTGCCTAATGTCAGCATTGATGACTTAAAACAAATGAAGGTGGGTGTTTCCCGACTTAATAACAGCATAATAACAACTCTCTGTAAAACATATTAAATGTGATAGTCAAGTACTCTAATAATTATAACAAAGTCATGCATAACTTGTATAAGAAAAGCTACAAACATGGACAAGTAAGTTAGTGATGAGTGGATGTGATCTCACATTGGAGATGCATGCAGTAAATAACTGTTGATCAACATGTAAAAATAATCTGTAATCAAACACAATAAATAATAATTAGTAAATCAGTGTTTCTATTTGAAGATAAACTTGATCAAATGACAGAGATGCTTGAATCTGTGGGTGGTAAATATGATGAATATTTAGCAGGTAATGTGAAATAAAATCATTTTACAGTAGTGTTTTAATCATTAAATAATAAAATAAAGAATTAGCACATAGTTACAACGGCTTAGTAGCTAAACTCGGCATGAATGGTTTAAAAATACTTTGTGTATTCTATTAGAGAAAGTAAACTGTAATCAGTCTAGTACTAATAATGAGCTTTAAAGGATCAAAATAACCAACATTTTTGTCCCATTGCAGACGTACCTTAAACTGATAAAGAAGCAGCAGAAGGAGCTGAGCGCTTTAAAGAAGAAACATTCAAAGGTGGGTGAACTTCTTAATGCCAGCCTTTCAAAGAGGCTGCTGCTTATTCTGAACGGTGATGCATTTGCTTTTCTCTAAAGGATCAAAATACAATGCAGAAATCCCACTGCACCCAGGTGGATAAGATGGTGTCCCACCATGATAAGGACAAGACCACCTTGGAGAAACTACTTGAGAAAGCCATCAAGAAACGAGGGTAGGTGGAAAAAATATTGACTGTGATTAAAAAGATGTGTCTCAGAAATAATCAGAAAAATGCAACTCACTTTTGGGAGGAAAAAAAAACTTTGTCCATATTTGTCTTCAGTAGTCTGAACTCATGACGTCTGTTCATGCGGTTTCTCTGCAGAGAAAACAACTGCCAAGAGCTGAAGAAGGAGACAGAGGATAAAATCCAAACGCTGATAGCTCATCACAAAACCAAGGTGGGTTTTTGAACCAAAACTAATATCCATAAGGATGACATGTCTGCAGGAAGTCAGTGCATGATGGACATAGGTGTGTGTCTGTGATCGTTTTGTGTGTGTAGGTGAAGGACATCACAGCACAGCACACTAAAGAGTGGTCCGAGCTGATCAGAAGCCACAGCAGTGAGGAGCAGGAGATGAAGGACAGCCACGTCACACAGCAATGTGAACACCTCAAGAAACTCCTGGCCACCGTCCAGGAACAACAAACCATGCATCTCAAACTCATCCACGAACGGTGACTGGCTCACACACACACACAAACGTATTCATACGCACTCATTTCCTGTAGGTGAGCAGACCTGGAGGAGCAGCAACCCCGTGAATAGCTAGAGTGAAGCTGCAGTCCCCTAACTTCTGCTTGCAGCTGGTTTAATTCCTGTCAGTGTGCTTTACAGCTCTTGTGTCTTCTTGCTCTACGCTTTCAGACAGAGCAAAGAGATGCGGGCCAACCAGGCCAAGATGTCCATGGAAAACGGTAAAGCCATCAGCCAGGACAAGAGCATCAAAAACAAGGCGGAGCGAGAGAGGTGGGCCTGAACACTGTATCCATCTGCCGTCATGTCACTCACCAGGAGGTCTATTGGCTGAATGTTACATTTTCCTGCTATCTTTGTTGTTCTGTAGGAGAGTGCGAGAGTTAAACAGCAGCAACACTAAGAAGTTCCTGGATGAGAGGAAGAGGGTAAGTCAATCACAGTTTTCTTTTTAAAACATTTACTGTAGATGAAACTATAAAGTAAGGACACGTAGTTTCTTAATAGTATAGTACAATTATTAGGATACCTATTATTATACTACTATTTTAATTTAAGTTTCCATTAAATTTGCAATAAAACATTCTTACCAATGAACAAATGAAGAAGGCATTATCAGACAGAAAAGATCTCTAAATACAAACAGTTTGTGATCTGGTTGGCCTGCGTGTTGCTGGTGTGTCTGCAGCTGGCCATGAAGCATCAGAAGGAGATGGAGCAGCTACAGAAGAACCAGAGGGAACAGGTGGAGAAGCTGGAGAGGTTCAATGAGCAGGTACGTCAGAATATTCACCGGTAATATACCAAAGAAATGAATAACCGACATGCCTGCCATCCAACCTTCTGTAAGATGATGGCTGTTCTCCATCTGCAGAAATGTATAAAGGCAACATTTATTCGACACTCTTTCTATATAAAGCAGAATATCTCTCCGTTTATGGTCCCCTGGCTTTTTAAGTGCAAATGAAAGTCAAGACGGGGGACCGGAGACTGATTTTTATCCCTAGATAGAGGCTGCAGTTTCTGTCGCTTGTGCTGTAAACTGTAATTAGTTTTGCAGGAGCTGTTCCACATAGCTGCCATCAGTGTGGCCTCCAGGGACTCTAAATACAAACTTCAAATATAAACCATGAAGTCCTCACATGTTAAAGAAACAAAGCCTCTCTTGTAAATACTCACTGTCACAAAACGTTTCTTTATGCAGTAACAAGATGGAGTTGATTCTCAGTAATACCTGACCGGACTATCTCTTATATTAAATGTACATATCTCCGCCTCACCATTTCATTTTGTCATCTGCCACACTCATTTACCTTACATGTATACACACATTTATTTGTTTTTAATTTGATTTACTTCTTCCGGCACAGCTTTTGAAATCACACCATGCAAACAAACAGGTTCAAGGTAGGCATCTCCATCTCACTCAACTCTCCCTCTCATCATCGTTTACTTTCACAGCACAGTATGTGATCGTGTCCCGCTGCTAAACCTTTGTGGTGGTCGTTACGCATCACTCATACGGAGCTTGTGGCTGATATTACCTGCACAGAGGGGAGAAACAGAAAAGCTGCAATTACAACTCCAGATAAAAAAAATCACACCTCACATTTCGTAAGGGAGGTGACACGGTGGTGCAGTGGTTAGCACTGGGTGTGAATCCTATCTGTGTAGAGTTTGTCTGTTCTCCCCGTGTCTGCGTGGGCTTTCTCCAGGTCCTCCGGCTTCCTCCCACCAACAAAAAGGAAATGATTTCCTGCAGGTGAATTGATCACTCCAAATTGTCCGTCTAGGTGTGAGTGTGTGCCAGAGTGGTTGGTCTCTGTGTGGCCCTGGTGATGCGCTGGTGACATGTCCAGGGTGTACCCCGCCTTTCAGCTGGGATAGACTCCAGCCACACCCACGACCCGCAGGGCGGATAAAGCAGCTGTAGACGTGGCGACTGAGGTCGTCTCGTCTACAAGAAGATGGATGGATGGATGCGATACGGACCGTTGGATCCTCTGCATGCGTTTAGTGACGTGTCGCTTCTGCTTGTTAGTCTAACGGTGTTTCCTGCCTCCTGTAAGGCCAAGGATATGCAGCAGATGGTGAAGTTGGAGGAGGAGATGGACCGCAGACCTGCCACAGTGGTGTGAGCGACTGAGACTGTCACACACACACACACACACACACACACACAGGTACAGAACCACTCCAGTTAGCCCTCTGCAGCCCTGAGATATCAACCCTGTCACACACAAACACACGGCGGTCAGTTTCTGCATCAGTACCTTGCCTACTAGCCATTTGAGCTTCTCGCTGTTAACCAGTTATCAGGAGAGGAAGTGTAACCAGGGAGACAAAGCCACCCATTCAGACGCACCCCCCCCCCCCCTCCTCCTCCACTGCACGTAGACGTAAACCCTCACCTCTACTGTTCCCCTCCTGACTTGTTTGGTTTTAAATCGGTTCCAGACTGCTCCAGAAACAGTGTGATAGAGGGGGGAGGAGAATTCAGATGTAACGTCAATCCAGCACTAAATGAATACGTTTATGAAATATGCTACACACTAGTCCTGTCCTGAGCACTTTGTATGTGATGGGCCGTCATAGCAAGGGGAAATGCTACAGTGCCCTGCTGTGGATTTTATCTGTAAGAATGTATTATTTTAAATCACTGTATGAGTAGCAAACACCCTGTCACCTATTCCTTCAATGTACGTTTTATTATTGTTGTTCAGCAACGTTGCTGCCCGGGCTGAGTCTGAAGACTATAAAGGGATCATAACTTATTGTTCACGATGAATTTGTATGACTGATTTCTTTGTGGAGTTTTGTTTCTTTTCGTGGGATGCGCTGAAGAGATTGTGTAACTGCTGCCCTTCATTTAAGCCACAGTACTCATTTTCAAGAAAAGGCGAAAGTCAGTCTTTCTTTTCAATCCCAACAATTCCTTGTGCTTAATCATCGACACTTCATGCTCAGAATTATATATTCTATGCGAAAACAAAATGAAAACGTGACCTTTAATTTTAAGGAATAAAATAATATACAGAAAAGCACCGAAATAATTATAGATGAAAATCATGTAAAAGTCATCAAAATGTTTGGTTTCCTGAAGAGATCAAATTCCCCACAAACCAGTTTTAAAATATCAAAAAAGGCGAATATGAAGTGAGTATAATGGGATTATTATTATTGGTTTTTGCTTTGCACTAATAATTGTGCCAAATCTGTTAAACAAATCCATTCTTATATGTTAACTCTGTTGCTTTCATTGACCGACCCCTTCAGCTTCAGGCAGAAGTTAGAACCATCTCGCCTCCTTTGTGTCTCACGCCATTGTTTCATTAACAGCTTCTGGACTGAATGTTCCCAATCTCAGTTTGTGATCCTCATCATTCACCAGAAATCAGATTAGAGTAATATTACAGAGCCAGTCATACATCCCGTGGATTTCAGACCAGGCAGGTGTCTTCCTGTCCCAAACAGATGCACGTTAATGACACTACAGACGGCAGGAGGAAGCACTCCTGTACACTGGAGAGAAGAATGTGACTACAATGAAGTGATCCTATTGGCTGCTGTTGTGTGTTCAGATTTGAAGAAGCAAGATCGGTCATGATGACAAACAACAGCAACAATAAAACATGGATAAATGGAGCTCTGGGGGGGTTAAAGGTGTTTTGAAAACGTTTTTTGTGTTTTATTTTGTTCTGCTGTAACACACATGAAGGGTGGACGGGATGTTTTTGTATATACAGTACTGGAATGTATGTCGTCCTCTGTCATGTAAGGGCTTGGGGGTCTGTGGGATGTGGGGGGGAAAGACATTTTATCAACCATTGGTTTCCTTGTGTCTTCTTTTTGTTTTCAGCCTGCCCTCACTGCACCGCAGTTTAAAGCTCTCACCACATATCTAGAGCAGAGATAAATGAGGAAAAGTGCTTTTAAATCTTATTCCATCGCTTTCAAATGTGCCACTCGGTGTCTGTTAGGAACTTAAAGCTCTTTTACAAATGATAAAATGCCAAATTAAGGGGTTATTTATATGAAGATATATATATATACATGAATATATATTAGATATATATATATTAGCTATAATGAGTATCTTAAGATTATGTTTGTTAGAGGCTTTTTTGCACTAGTTGAATGTTTCTGTTGTGTGATTATATGTAACCTCTGGCTCTCTAGTTTGTCAAGAAAAAGAAGCAGATTATTTTTGCAGAGCAACATCACTGATTAGATTCTTCTCCTTGTTGTTTTCCATTTGGACTGTAGCTTGTCACCAAACCATTCTGTGTGTGTTTTTGTATTTATATTGTATTGTTGAACTTAAAGCAACGGAAATACTGTTCTCCAGCTCCTTTAATACGGTTTTATAGTACGTGTACCAATAAATCCAGGTGTAAAATGGGACATAGAACCATGGATCATGTGTTTTGCTTGACTTCATTTATTTTGGGGGTGTTTGGGGGGGGCAGCATGAATATTGTAATTGTGTGTTTAAAGGGTGTGCATTATCAAAGATAGATGAAGTCACACAGAGTCGAGACGCCAGAACAAACCAACATCTGAGCTGCCCCAGCACAAATGATATCTTTATGAAAATGAATATGTTTATTGAATCATTATAAGGTTATTCTATTGACTATTACAGAGAGTGAAGTCTCATCATTGAGATTGTGTCTGTGGGTCACCGTCTGTGGGTCGCGTACGTTGAAGTCATCTCAGTCTGTGAGGCCAGTTCAGAACCCACATCCACTCTTGATCAGAGGCTCTGAAGCTAATAGTAATTATAAGTGAAAGTGTTTCCATTGGAAAGATGAACATTATGCTTGGGTTGCTTGGCAACTCTGGTTCCATTTGACTATATAAAACAGACAGATGGGTTTGTTTAGTCAGCATTTGCCCTGGAGAGATGCTTAAGATATAGAAAGATGACGCGGGGCAGGTCCGGCGCACAGACGGGAACTAAGATCCTCCTGGAGGACATGAACAAGGATGAAGTCCATCTCGACAGATTGGTTCTGGACGCGCTGCGTGGAGAAGCAGAAAGTGAGCGGGCCGCCCTCGTCTCTTCTACCCTGCTGCCAGAGAGACAGACTCGGTGTCCGTCTTCAGAGAGGAGCCAACGGCGCCGGGCGCACCGCGCTCAGGGAGATGCGCACCGACGGCTCGGGTTTGGATGCGGCGAAGTAAAGGATAAGGTTGAAAGGAAAGTTGGACGTTTAATAGACAAACTTCACCTTCTTCAAACTTGTGATGATGCAGAATGCCATGTTGGTTCAGTCTCATCCCTGCGGAGCGCGCACTGGTCCTTTTGCGTAAACCGAGAAGCGTGATGGAGCGCGACGCGTCCACGCAGGGTGTTGGGCATGCTCGTGTTCCCGCACCACCCGCTGACACCCCGTCAAAGACTTCCACGGTGTTGAGCGACAAGCTTTAACGCAGATTCGCGTCCCCTGCGTTTGAAAGAAAGAAGCGGAAAAGTTGGAGAAAGATTCGAAGTTTATTTCGGAAACTTTTCCACAAGGCATGAGACGTCCTCAGGCGGGCGGCAAATCAAGCATCGACAGCAACAGTTCCGTCAAATGCGAGTTTGACTTTTCATTTTCAGGATACAAAGCTCCTAAAAACAGCAGCGCGTCGTGCGTAAAACGCGCTTGTTCAGTGCGTATCCACCAACAAAGTTACGACCATGGTGTTTCTCTTGGAAATAATCTGGTAAACACGACTGTGCTACTTCGCATGTAAAATCCCAGCAGCTGCCGAACTGATACTCCAGCTAGACGCGATATCTGATGTGTGCCGCGCTGGCGCTCTGAAGGGGGGGGGGGGGGGGGGGGCATTTATTTTTGTTCCACATTCGTCCAGGACGCCGCATCTTTCAGTTCAACTGCGGCGTGCACGCGACCATTGTTGTTGTTTACAGCGCACGCGTTGTTTTAGTTTGTGAGCGGAGACAGATTGTTCCAGTGTCAGTTTCACTTGTGTCATAAATTCTCAAACGTCTCTCAAAAAAAGATTTCTCGACGAAAAGCGGACTTTGTGAGTCTCTTGGTTGGTTGTATAGTTTTCACCATTGCACGTGGAGATGAAGAGTGGGAGCCTGGGAGGGACGGGGGGGGGGGGGGGGAGGGTCAGCTCGTCTCTCCACAAATGCATCATTTCAGCCAGATCTGCAGATTGGCGCTGGAGACTCCATAAGTCGTGACATTAAAGACGCGCAGACGGGGCTCCATCCTGCAGCTCCACCGGGTTAAAACCTGCAACCTTTCTGCTGGGGGATTGGTTTGCATCCTAAAAACTTCTCGGCTGCTTCTGCTCGGCAAACCGGATCCAACCTGAAGAGGTTTTTTTTTTTTTTTGCTGCATTCACAATGATCTGAGCGTGACTTGTGGACGCTGCGTGGAGGCGTCCCTCCTCTCTCTCTCTCTCTCTCTCTCTCTCTCTCTCTCTCTCTCACCCGCCTCCCATCACAGTATCCCCTTCTCTCCCTTCCGCGGGTTCCACACCGGCTGTCCAGTCAGGTTCCCCCCCACCCCCCACCCCCCCCCTTTTAGTTTTTTCCCGGAGCCGGGGAAGCTGATCGCGATGGGTCGACTCGGTTTCAGCACCACGGAAAGCGCCAGATTTCTGCTGCTCGGCGTGTTCGGTAAGGGAGCGAGCGCGCTGTGTGGGCGCGCGTGCGTGCGTGCGTGCGTGCGTGCGTGCGTGCTGTTGTCGTGACTCCGCTGCGGTGTGTGTTTAGTCATGAAAGTCTGGGTGGCTTCTTACACACCATCCTAAAGACTCCAGAATTTAAATCTCATCAGTTTGTTGTTGTTGTTTTTGCCCAGAAGGTGAAACGCAAATAGTGTATAGATCTATAAATGGGGGGGGGGGCACTTTCCTCTCTGTTATTGCTGATTCTGCATGTTTTAAAGCCCCCCCCCACCCCTCAATGTTCTGCCCGTGGTCAGGTGCGTTGGCGCTGTCCGTGGTGCTGGCGGAGCAGGAAGGCGAGAACCTGTCCGGTCTGTCCAACAATCCAGACAAAGCCATCTTCGCGGTCCGGGAGAACGGAACGACATGTTTGATGGTGGAGTTCGCCGTGAAATTCCTCGTGCCGTATGACGTGCTCGCTCTCAACGGCATCGACGTAAGGATTTCCCCAGAGCATCCTGAGCCATGAAAGGCAACGACCGTTTAAACGCGTGTAACCTGCGTGCGATGCAGATTACACGCGTTTCTTTAACGGGGGAAATAATCATCCGTTGTCAAATTGATGTGAATTTTTCTTTTCTTTTATTTAAATCTTCTGGTTTTTTTCATATCAAGGATGATATGAAAATGCCGTCATCAGAGCTGGGATTAGAAATATAGCTCTTAGGGTGCAGTCGTGCGTAAAGTGCTGACGTCGCATTAGAGTCATCATCAAGGAAAGGAAGACAATGAAAACTTTTTTTTTAATTTATGTTGAAATGTATTTGTTTAAAAATTAAAATAATTTATGTAGTTATGTTTATTTTCTAAATTCGTGTGTAAAATGTGATGCTCATACTGAAAAAAAAACTCCAGCGACACGTAAATCTGTTAATCTGTCCCAACCTGTGCATTTGGTTTTCACGCCTGTTGTATTTCGTGGCAGCTGATCACCGAGCAGGCGTCGTTCATTCTGCCCCGTGGTGCAGAGATTGAGGGGAAATGTGGAAGCACGGAATCAGAGATTCACATAACCTGGAAGGACAAAGCCTACACCCTGCGCATCTATTTCACTAAGGTGGGCGAGGAATGAGAGACCTGTGCTGTGTTACAATACAAGGAGATCACTCGAGAATTACTACATCAAACTACATCAACGTTGACTCATTTAATGCGGGAACTTCTTTTTGCTAAACAACGTGAAATGAAATAAGCAAATTTTCCATTTCTTTTTAATTCTGGCTTTTGCATCTCGCATCAAACGTCACAAACCGTGTTGCTGAGCCAGGTCGTCTTGGATTAAGGGAAATATATAACTGAAAGGAATATCTATCACGTCATATTAATATTCAAATGCCAGAGGTTCCAGCAGAGAACAGGAGCCTATAAAAGGATTAATTTAAGCAGAGCGGAGGCCAGCCTGCGTCTCCAAGCGGTGGAAACACCCGCTGTGACGCCTCGTGTGTGTCTCTGCGTGTTACAGGAGTTCCGTGACAAAGGCGCTGAGGTGTGGAAGATTAGCAAAGTCCAGTTCGTCTACGACACCTCGGAGACGTCCCATTTCATCAACGCGTACAACCGTGAGTCTCCCGCTGAGCCCGGGCCACTCAGCACGTCCCCATCCTGCTCTCATTCATCTCACGTTTGCATCTAGCCGGAATGAAAATGGGTTTATGATTTTCTCACTTATTAGGCCACAGGTTTTAGTTACGTTGCAGGAGGTCTTCATGGCTGGAAAATACTTGCATTAGATGATAAATCATATTTTCATCCTTTGTATGATCCCATGTAGCAGCAGACCTCTTCAAATTAAACCCCAATCTATTTATTTATTTTGTTTCATAAATCAAATTTGCTACATTAAATGCTGATGTGTAAAACATTCCAGTTGTGCCACCTCAGAATGTTTCGGTTTGGCTTTTGTTCTGGCTCTTCATTTCTGATCTTATTTTCATGAAATACAAAACTGTCCAAGCGAAATTTCTGATAAACACACGAGTGCGTGTGTGTGCGTGTGTGTGTGTGTGTGTGTGTGTGTGCGTGTGTTTATGCATCTCTTGAATACAAACCTGTAAAACACTCTTTACGTCACTCCCCTTCATGACTCATTCTCTCTCTCCTCCCCCCCAGCTGGGAAGCACACAGCCAGCACCCACCGTCTGTCAGCCCTCGTGACCCCCGCCGGGCGCTCCTTCCTGTGCCAGGCACAACAGACCCTCACCCTCATTTCAAGCGACCACCAGAAGGGCGTCACTGTCTCCATGTATGACATCCAGATCCAGCCCTTCGACATGGCCTCCGACTTCATGTTCAGTGAACGTAAGGACAAGCTGCTGAAGCACTGCCAGGAAAAAGCCAATCTCCATCTGCCACACAGCGTCGCAGCCTTCTAGTCACATGTTAGGACAAAACAGGAGATCACGACGAGGACTCCGAAGGGTGTTGTAACTTTACGTCTACCTCTCGCTGACTCACGCGCCTCTTGGGTGGGGGGGGTGGGGGAAGTACTGCAGAGAGGGGGGGGGGGACTGGAGAGCTTGAGATAAAAGAGGGGGTGGTGATACAGCAGGGAATAAAGACATGCAAAAAGAACGGAACAGAGTGAGAGGAGGTGGGGGTCGCTGGGACTTTATGAGTGCACCTATAGCCTCGCCCTCAATGCAGCTGTCCGTCCTCTGGAGCCAATCACCTTGGAAGAATCATTCGCTCTGAGGTGCCGTAAACTAGGCTGTGTCCGCAGGGAGAAGCGGCTTCATCTTTAAACCACACACACACACACACTCGTGTCTTTAGCTGTCACACAGTAGACGGGCAGATGAGTACACGCACGCCACATCAATGTAAATAACGTTTTGTAAAACGATTCCGCTGACTGACCTTACAGAAGATCGCCATGGCGATCAAACATCCAAAGACCGTACACGTAACCTCTGAATAGATCAGTTTGGACTCTTTTCTGTCAGTCTTTCTTGGTCCCCATTGCTGACTGATCATTATCCCGCTTCTTGCAGCCTTCAAGTGCATAACCGACCAGAGGGAGCGCCTGGAGGAGACCCTCCCCCTCATCCTGGGCTTCATTCTAGCCCTCATCATCATCATCACACTCACGATCTACCACTTCCACCTGAAGCTGACAGCGAGCCAGCCCCAGCTCCCCCGAGATCGCTCCATGTACAAGAACATGTAGTCAGCAGGACGCCGGCGGCGGCTCTGTGCAAAGCTATAACCTGACAAAGACTTGTCTCCTCCATTTTCCCAGGTCGAAAGCCTCCGAGGAAACGTGCCATGTGATAGACTGAGTCCCCAGTCAGAGAAATGTGTGTAATCTCCACCGTAGGCTCACTGGACCCACTGGGAGTTAATGGGACAGATTGAGGCCTGGCATGGATGTAGCTGGAGGGCACATCTAACAAAATCTAATTAATCCAGCTGAGTCGAGTCTACATAATGCCACAAATTCATAGTCGGAATCACAATAAATAGAATAATAATAATTAAAAACATACATATATGATTTTATGAAAATATATTTCAGGGTGTTTGTCATCTGGAATTCACCAACATCTCGAGGTCCCGGGTTTACTGCTTCGGACAATTTTATCCGGCTTCTGTTTGAAAGAACATGTCAGAGATCCCGCTGCCCAACAGTTTGCCGTCTTCCCGCTTTTCTTTCTGAAACCGCTGCTAAATTATTATCAAGTCCCTCCGTTGGTTCTGAATGTGCTGATGTTGTTTTCTTCGTTTGGTTTATTTTGGATGCAGCCATAGTGTTTCACGGTCTTGTGATGTGTACAGTGCGGTGGAATTCAAATTTGCAATGCTTTTGATTTCACAAGAAATTCTGTCTCTGTAAAAAAAAAAAAAAGAAGATAAATGGAGAATACTTTACCAGGATGCCATATGAGAGTGTTTATGCAAAGAACTTATAAAAACTAAACAAAAGTGTACAATATTTTCAGAATCAAAGTCTATGCATAAAACTATGCTGATGCAATTTTGTGCAGTTCCTCTGTTTGTTGAAATAAATTGCTGGAACCATCGCTACACATCTGTCCAGTTTCTCCATCATTAAGCAGAATAAAATACAATCCCCGCTTCTCTCTTTTACATGATTGAAATCAAACCAAAACCAAAGTGCTCAAATAGAATAGTGACTGATCATCCTGTCAGAGGACATGCTGCAGAGATGAGCTATTGATTTTGTTATCAGCATCCCTGCCTCGGATGGAAACACAATAAGGAGTGTAATTGAAAGTAAATAGAGCATTTGTGTCAGCGACACCTGCGTGTTTCACTGTGAGGAGATCATACATCATGCTGCACCACGGATTAGAGTCAAACTGGTGCAGGTTTCCACGCAGACAGGACACGCCATTGTTGGAAATGTCATCATAAAAGACCTCAAGACTTGAGATGCACACTTTAACTTTTGGATTCCTATATTTGAAGATATTTGTGACGTTAAACTCTGGATCAGAACAGATTGAAGTCTTTTTCTCAATAATACATTATTAAAACTAGAAAAGCACTCTGAGAGCAGACCTCCTCCAAGCAGATCATTCCTCTCCTAATTGGATTTGCACCATTCACATGGTGATCTAGATCATCACCAAAAGGTTCCAAATCGTTCTTGGTATCTTTACACACCAACCATGGAAGGTAAAAGTGAATCAGCGTTTATGCGTATTTGTAACAGGGGATAGAAATGTCTCCTCTTTATTTCAAATCAAAGTCGTGCTCAGTGGACACGAGCCTCCAGCGCCGCCACCAACGACTCCAGCTGAAGTCTGGGTTAGGAAAAGATTCAAAGCTACCTTTAAAATGGAAAAATGCACATTTGTTAGCAACTGGTCCGCACGGAATGACAGAAGACAATCGCGGAAGGCCCTCTGCGTTTATCATCATGGTTTTATTTTACAGTCTCCAAAATGACACTGCAGATGACGGTTGGATTACAAAGCTTCTTAAAGAGCCCTCATTAACACACGCAGTGGTATCCAAGGATGGATGTTTACTGACATATAGGACAGTTTGATGGCCTTCGTCCCCACACAATGGGAGCTGGCACATGGACAGGTTTGTCCAGCAACAGTCCTTTAACAACATAAGACAGAAGTCGCAGCCTCTTCGACCGCCTTGACGATCTTGTTGGGCTAATAAGTGGCGAATCACAGGACGATGGTGCTTTACGGGCCCTATGTGGCTCGACCAGCAGAGCTCAAGCCACCGCTCTGTGGGGGTTCTGGCTTGGTTCCAGTCTGGGTCCTGTGCTGATCGAGCGTCTTTCCATATCTTCTCGTCGATCAAACATATATGCAAAAATTAAATCTCCCATAAATTATTTGTGTGATCATTTTCGCCGCAAACGTCAGGCTCAGCAGGAAACACGAGGGCGTAGCAAATGCTGTCTGTCATAGGCTACAACGGCAGTTTGACAACGCGCTAACCGTTAATCGACAAAGTCAGCGCCGTCGACAGGATTTCATATTTCCCTGGAATCCTACTTCCCAAAGCAACATCTCATCCGTGAAAATAAATATTTGACTAGACACAAAACAATCTTGTCATCTCTTTGACATTTATTTCTTTAACAGTTGTAGCTTTATGCTCTTCAAGTCCGCACACAGTGGTCGAAAACGACACTGTAAAAAGTATAATCATCTGGAAGAAATTTGAATCTCTTTCATTTTGCATTAATTCAATTTCACTTAGAAACAGAAATATTAGAAGATGTTCTGGCAAGCCCATGTTCCACGCCGAGGAACACTTAGCCTTGTTGTGTGATAGGCGCAATTGTGCGGTCTTTGTGAATACAGTATATGGATGTGTCAGGTTAAGTCACCTTAATGGTGACTCAGTGAGTGGAAGTCTGATCCTCACTGATGCCCTGCAGTCCCACCGGCCTCAGTACTTGCACTTTTATTTACTGAGCCATCGGCAGATGAATCTTTTCTCTGGGAGACAAGCTCCATTCTCTGGTCGAGCTAAATCAATATTCCATTATAGTGCTTCAGAGGGAAATGGCTGAGAGGGAAGAAGGAGAAATCACCTCATATATTATGACAGTGCCGATCCATGAATGTGTCTCTCTGTGAAATCATTGGGAATTCAATCTGCTGCATTTTGAAAATGCGGAAGCCCCAAACAAAGAAAAAAATATATTCAAAAATGAATGACTGAAAGGAACGCCCCCTAAAATAATCTGACAGTGTGCCCTGTTTATGAGACGGCGAGAGGATGAGGAGGCCCTAAAGGGTGATGAAGGATAAATCTACGGGTGTTTTTGTTTTTTTTAAATCAGCTTCGCTGATAACAAAACATGCAAATTCATTGTACAAGCACACCACAGTGTTACTCATTCAAGTCTGTCAAGGATTAGCCACCACACACACACACGCATACACACACGCACACACACATATGTACATATCACAGTGAATGATGGCTAAAACAATGTAGGGAGCAGGATTACACTGATTACTCCTGTGCCGAGCCGGGATAAGAATGGCAGCACAGTTACAGCAATAGCCAGAGTGTGTTTGACTGAGGTGGGATAGATACGCAGTGAGAGGATGACAGTGAGGATGTGAGCGGAAAACAACGGCGACCATCAGCAGCCCAAAACCTGCACGGTGGGTGGGCGTGTTGTACAGGTGCCTCTCGGTCGGAAGGGCGGGGCTCCCAATGAAAAAGACGTCTGGCGAAAAGAAGTCTTCTCTTTTAAAAGAATAAATAAAAATCACATCCACTCCATCTGTGCTACGTTTAAATGTTAGGTGTGGTTACAGTGTCATAAATACCGGGCATCGTGGTTTCATCGACGGGTCGGGGTATTGCTTGGATGATGTAACTCCTGATATCGCCTTCAGCTGATGCGCTTTCAGACACGTAAATTAAAACCCGACCAAAAACAAACAAAAAAACAAGTCAGAACAAAACTCAAATAAATACATAAATAAATACTTTAAAACATCATACAAAATTCTGACATTAACCTTTTCCCCCCCAACATTTAATGGAAGTTCTGTCTACAAATGTAAGATAATAAATATATTGAGTAATTTCAGTCACAGTTAGGCTTACACGGGTTCGTTGGGATATCTCTTATATCTTTAAGCAAAAACTGGATTATAAACAGTAGGAAAGATCTCTGCAGAAACTCTATTTAACACTGCTCATATCACAATGATTACGACACAATAAAATACTGCAAATTATCAAAACTGTACAGAAAAACTTACAAGTTTCTCTAAAATACATTTTTACTGTTAGTGTGTGAGAACAGAGACGCGAGCGAGTCCGTCTCTGTTTAACCAGCCAGGCAGCGGCCCGTCCTTCAGCCAGTCGGACACATCCCTGCAGATGATTGTTCTGCCCTCTGCTGCTCTTGCCCTGATGCCCCAGGGTGCCTCCGGCTCCGGAGCTCTTGCTGATGGCTACAACAACTCTACGATGAGCTGACAACTCAGTCTAGGAAGAGAGAAGACTGCAGGGTTCCACGTTTCTACTGGGTTTCTAGTGACTTCCTCTTGCACAGTACACTCTACTACACCGGCTCATGTTTTCAAAAATGCTTTTTTCTTCTTTTCTGTGGTGTGTGTGTGTGTTTTTTTTTAAATCTATTTCTTAGATATTCCTTGAGCTAATCTACTTCACGGTCACAGGTGTGAGTGTTACTGGCAAGCCACCGGGCGGTGGAATGTTTTGGCTGGGTGAGGGCAGTGTCACCCTGGTGGTGTGTGTGTGTGTGTGTGTGTGTGTGTGTGTGTAAGGGTGTGTTTTTAGTGTATAGAAGGGCAGGTTTCTGTGCCAGCAGTTCAGCGGTGGCGATAATGTCTCATGAGGGGGATTATGCAGGAAAAGGGTCCGGACATCTTGAGGAAGGGGTGCTGGAGGAGTTCCTGGGCTGTGGCTCGCTGTGACGGCTCCCTCACCAGCATCAGATCCAGGAAGGACCTCAGCACAGAGGAAACCTGAGGATGTAAAGAAGCACTTATACATTCTTGTCATCTTTGCTGAGCAGATCTGAAGAAGCCTCTCGGATGACAGATGAAACATCTTTCAAGTTCACGCTTTCCACAGACTACCAAGGGTGGACAGAAATGACTTCTGATCCCTTTGATTTATATCTAGTTCCACAATCTTAGCACAGCAAAAGCCCAAATTGCTTTTGCTGTGCTTTGGAGATTCCTTCCTCTGTGTTTCCTATCTGAGAAAAACCTGCATTGATTCATTTCATACCTTGTGTGACTCCTTTAGCTTTGGTGGCAGGTTGTCTCGTATCCTCCTCATGGCCTGCAGAGGAGGTTCGTTAAAGTAAGGGGGCTCTCCATCCACCATCTCGATCACCATGATGCCTAAAGACCAGACGTCCACCTGGACACACACGGATATACGTATTGCTTCTGCTATCAATGCAAGTTGGTGCTGTAACCCCCCCCCCCTCACCTCAGTGCCATAAGGTAGTCTCGAGATGACCTCTGGTGCCATCCAGTAAGGCGTGCCTACCAAGGATTTCCTCTTGGGTACCTCTTTAGAAACTTGGGCACAAAAACCAAAGTCTGATAGCTTGATCTGCAAACACACACACACACAAGCACCGTGCTGCATTCAGGCTCTGCTCCCAATCACGAAGGTGTGTGAACACGAAGTAGAGTCCACATTAGTTAGAACCTCAGTGTAATGAAAGCTTTCACAGAAGACACTAGTCTCCTGCTTTGGGATTAATTATCCTGTGATTAATTGCATCTTATCAGCACATTAGGAGGCATTAGTTGGGGGCTTTATTACTGGGGCACAAGTGCTAAGTGATACTGATTAGTTTTTTTGCATTCACAAGTGGGAAGGTCACTGAGTGTGTGAGAGGCAGCATGTTTGAAGCATTAGCTATTGATACCTGGAGTAGGACTTTAAAGGGAGAGCACAGACCTCCGTCAGCACCTCAGTCCCCATATATTGTGATTTTCACCAAAAACTGTTGTTCTACCTTTATTTTATCTATATTTTTTTTAGATGTATTAACCATGAAAAGAAACCTTTAGCAATTATCAGTTTATAAGTTATTCACAAAAAGCACACTTTCAGTGATGGCGGTTTCTTCTGGATCGAGATCCGTAGCTTTTAGAGATACAACAAATCCATTTGTCCACTACTGATTCCAGAGCGTCTTGGTAAAGGCTAGCAAAATACAGAACCTCCTTTGCGGAGGTAATGAGAGAGACATTATTGAAAGGGACCAAAAACTACATTGTTTTGCTGTGAAAAATTAACCCCAACTGGATCTGTTTCCTCAGATATTAAAGATCGCTCCGATGTGGAATTGACTCAGCTTGTTAGGAATCTTTATCTCTAATTTTAAATGAACAAATGTGGGCCAAAGCATAAGTTAATGGTACTTTACAGGATAACCAAAATCTCCTGATAATTTCCATCAAGATCCGTCCATAACATTTTCAGTTTTGAGCTGCTAACAGACAGACAGACAGACAGACACCGGCCAAACATAATCTCCATGGTGGCGGTAATAACATCCCAAAGGGAGGCGTGTGAATGAATAATATCTAAACACACACCGTCCACAGACAGGCGCCTCCTCACTTACCCTGCCATCACTGGTCAGGAGGATAGAATCGCTCTTTATGTCCCGATGAATGACGCCCTGTGTGTGCAGGTAACACAGAGCCCTCAGAACCGACAAACACACTGTGGCAATCTGCTCCTCGTTCATCCTGTGAGGACACACACACACACACACACACACAAACTCGTAAAACAGCAGCACAAATTCTTTTTTTTATTTGATTTGACATTGTCCAGAAATGCTCAAAATAAGTGGAAGAAGATGAATAAATAAGATTCTGTGTTTTGTAACTTTCCCTGCCTTTCAAACTCGACAATACGGGAAACACGTTGGGTATTTGCAATGCGATGCTGCACCTTATATTCATGTGGATGCTGTCCTATGCGCCACTCATTTAAAGCCTGCTGCAGCCCACTCACGACTCACACAGCTATGCAATCAGATTCCGCATTTGTTCTAAAAAGATTACAGCTGAACACAGAAATATCCCCTTGTTGCCTGCAGCAGCTGGAGCTGTGGAGTGCAGAGCAGCCAGGAGGGTCCCATATGGAAGAGACGCGATGGAGGGATGCACTGTGTCCGACTGAGTTCACACGGAACCTCACGGCTCCACTGAACATTAGCATCTAGACCCCAGCTGGGCGGGCCGGAGTGTACAGAAAGAGAGGATGAAAAAGTGTAGAACAGGAATATCTATCTATCTATCTATCTATCATGTAATGTGCAATATGACAAACAACCCTCAGGACACACACTAAAGCAGATTTTACTGTCACACATGTATGCATTTATAATAATAAGAGACAAATGAGCTTTCTGCTAATGGAAAACTGAAAACTGGATAACTCAAAGAGAATGGAGACATGCAAAAAATAATTCACCTCTTTCAAACACACACACACACACGTACACACGCGCACACAAACAATTAAACAGAAAACGGAATCATTGGAATAGAAAATTGTTTCAAATGCAAAGAGAAAATAAATTTTAATGAACCTGTTAAGGTTGCCAAGGGGAGGAAAATTACACGCTCATCTGCAGACACACAAACATGCACATCTTTCATCCACACTAACTAGCACACACACACCTCTGTACTTACACTGAATAAAAATCCTGTTAACAGCATCTCATTTGCAAACTGAGGCGTAAATGAAATCCGACTTCAGGACTGAGCACGTCTGTTTGTGCCTTTGCTCACCCACCTGTGTGTGTTAGATGTGTGTATATTCATGTATCCCATTGTGTGTTTGCTGCAAATAAGCCGGCGACCCAATGAGATGTGTGCAACACGAGACAGGCGGGGTTTTTTTTTTTTTACAACAATAGCACAAAGTTTTCACTTGTCCTGTAAAATAATAATAAAAAAAAAAAAAAACACGTTTGCAGAAAATATTCAAAGAAAATAATAAAAAAGAAAAGGAGAACAGTTGAAAGAGAAAATTATATTCGACCGCATTCTCCTTCTCCTTTTTCTAAGATTTCAATTATCGCTTGTGAAGGACTGGTGAGCATCCTGAAACTTTCCAACACCCATTCTAAACACACAAACAAGGCAAACATCTGTGTGGGAGACTGTTCAAAATACTGCAGTGTAGCGGCGTCACCAAAGTGTGTTATTAGCATCTGACACTGCAGCGCTAATGCTGACACTCCATGCAAATGACTGTAATTAAGCACCAAGCACAAAGTAAGCCTCAAACAATGAGGCGGCCGAGTGGAAACACGACTCAACAACAGAGAATTGATTAGGAAAAGTTGGGGAACAACGATCCTGAAACTATCAATCGCTGGAGTGGATTACAGTCCAGCTGCTGGCTTGTGTCTTGTGGAATATTCCACCTTCTTCAAGTTTCTGGTATGCAAATCAGCCCAGCTAGCACAGCACAGTGAGCTTCTCAGGTAAAGTCAGCCAGTTCTTAGTGGGGTGACTTAGTGGGGTCTCCCCATCCCCCTCCCACCAGGAAAAATAAATAAATAATATAACATAGTATAGAATTAAGTTGACTGATTTTCTTAGTTGAATTAGATATTAGATTATTAGTAGATTAGATAAAATAAACTGTGCAAAGATAGATCATTATAAATGTAATCCAGAAAAAATAGGGAAAGTGATTATTGGGATTATGAATCGATAAATAAGATATAGCTGCGAGGTTATAGCAGACAGTCAAGAGAATATTAACTGATCCAAGATGAAAGATGATATTTACATTGTATTTCTGTGTGTGGCAAAGGTTACCTGGTGTGAGTCACAATGTCGGTGAGTGCCCCGCCTTCGAGAAACTCCATGACAACCCACAGTTCGTCTCCCACCAGGTAGCTGTTGTACATGTCAACCACATTCTCGTGATGGTAGTCCCTCATGATCACCACCTAAAGACAGCGAGAAGACGACGGATTCATTTTAGAATTAGTTGTTCAATTTCTGTGTTAAATATGTTAGAATGAAATCATCTGCTGTCTATATTATTCATTTGATCTGAATTATATTTTCATTTTCTCGAATAGGAAACATGTTCTGCAGGCTTTACTCTAAAAGGGTTACATTCAAGAATTAATTGGAAATAAGCAAAGTAAATTAAAACCAGCTGAACACCCACATCTGTGCTCATGCATGCATGTGCTGTATGTATACACGTGTGTGTGTGTGTGTGTGTGTGTGTGTGTATGTTCATCCTCTTCCATCTTTGCTCTCATTAAACACACAAACACACACGGACCCAAAATAGAGCCAGTGCAACATTGATGAAAGAAATCGGTGCTTTTCCATTTTACACAGTTGACATTTTCCTGCTAAACATGAAGTTTGTCTCAAAAGGATAGAATTCAGTTTCAATATGAAGCAAACAGTGAACACATGGGTGTTTCTTGTGCAAAGACAAAACTCTGCTGAAGTAAAATGGGGGGGGGGGGGAGTGTGGGAAATCCTCCATCAGAGCACAGCTCAGAACTCAGGAAGATTGGGACAGAATGGATTAGTCCTATTGATCCCGTCCCCTGCTTTCATCAATGTCAATGCAAACTGAACCTGACCTCATTAAAAAGCAGCTCTCTCCGCTGCTGTTTCCTGAGGTCCATCTTCTTCACAGCCACCTGCTTGCCGCTGTGCTTCTCACTGGCGATGCAAACGATGCCCGTGGAGCCCTCGCCAATTTTAATAAAGCTTTCCAGGTACTCCCGAGGGTCTCCTGCAGGCAAGCACAACCCAAAGCTCAAGTCAGAGGCAGAAAAGACGGTCTGCGTTCAGCGCCACTGTTCACTGTTTCTCGCCTGGGTTGACCACGAGCTGAAGTGCGGCTCTGAACTGCTCATGGGAGACTCTGGAGGGCTGAGTGTCAGAGCTGGACCCCCACGATGGAGGCGGGTAGGCTCCCGGTGGGATGTAAGGTGATGAAGGCTGTGAGTAGGCCCCCTGTGTTTGGAAAAAAAAAACACACACACTAAATGAGAAACGAAAAGAGGCTGACAAAGCAACACACTGAAGCCATTATAAAATGCATTAAATATATTCTCATATAATCTGCTGCGTCATCACGTCTCCTTATATGCACTGTACCTGAGGGGTGTATGGTGGGCTGGGCTGGGAGGGAGGATGGTGGTAGGGTGAAGGTTTATAATGGTGAAAGAGAGGAGGATAGGGCAGGTGTACTGGGGGGTAGCCAGGTGGCTTGGTGAGGCCCTGGAGTTGCTTCAGAGGCCCTCGGGGGTAGGTGTCACCACCTGCAACCTGGAGACTGCAGTCACGTAGCGGACGCTCGTAGTCGCCCTGGAGAAGACGGGATGAGGGTTATGGTTTTGCGTTATTGTATGTTCCTGTTACTGAGGTGGTTAATGCATGTGACACGAGCAGCTCTACCTGCAGGCATGCAGGTACGTTAGACCTAAGAGATGTAACAGGAGATATTTAGTCCAGAGGGCGGCGTGGTTAAAGACACTAAACAGCAAATGTGTCCGGAGTGTGTGAATGAGTGTGTGAATGGGTGTGTGAATGGGTGAATGTGAGGCCGAATTGTAAAACGCTTTGGGCACCGCAACCGTGTAGAAAGTGAGGTCCATTTACCATTTTACCATTTAATATAAAAAACTCCCTCTCTTTCTCTTTCCTTTTATTTGTCTCTCTCTGTGCCTAACACTCTTCTTCATTTAAACACACACAGACACACCCACACACACACCCACACACACCCACACGTGTGAATAGAAAGAGCAGGAGGAGCCCTGATGTGTTGGGAAGGTGTATAATTACATGGTGTGGACTCTTTTAATCAATCACTTTCAGACAGGTGTGTGTCTGTGTGTGTCTATGTGTGTGTGTGTGGGGGGGGGGGGGGGGTGCTGCCAGGACGGCCCAGTCTCATGCCCCCCTATCGTTGGCCAGCACTGCTAGGCTGGCTGTCAGCCAAGGGTCTCCTGATCCATGTTGGTTAAACGCGCATTAATCTGAGTTTGGCAGGGTAATCAACAACCTAACTCAACTGTGAAATTGAATTCTGTGGTGGAACACCGTTCGGCCAGTTTTATGCTAAGGCTGCAGAAAGGGAAAGTGCCGCAACATCAATTTGTCACTGAGGGCTGCAGCACAAACCAGCAAGAGAGGGAAAGGAAGAAAGAGAGAGAGAGAGAGAGAGAGAGAGGGGGATGTGTGTGTCTGCGCCCTTGTGTGTGTCCAAGTCTACTATTACACCCCCATCAGCTCAACATAAGCAGCAAAAAAGAAGGATTTACTCCAGCGCTGCGAGTGGGCTGCATGAGGGAAAGAGAAGAAAAGGTGGTGAGCGAGAGGAGAGAGAGAAGACGGGTTTGTTACAGGGGCCGTAAACCGAGAAGAATAGTGACTCTTAAGCCGCCGGATGACTCCTTGTTTTCGTTGTCTTTTTTCTGAACACTGCAGCAAGATGCATCACAAGGCAAATTAAGATGCATTTATTCTTTAGTCAGCTCTCTATCATGGTTTATATTTAATTTGACTTTTTTTTAAAAAAATAAGGAAACACCAGTTAATATATTTTGGCGTTTTAGCTAATATAAAACCTCTGTTGACTCTACATTTTATTTGCATTATATTTCCAGGAGAGGAAATAAACATCCACAAAGACTCAGAAAGTGGTAATAATGAACAATATATAAGAAAAAAAATGACCTTCTCCTGCAGCGCTTCCAATCCTGCTACACTTGCATTCTGCTGGGGTTTTTTTTTTCCCTGGGTGGCTATTTACTGAAGCATGCAGGTTAAATGGTTTTTCATCAAGGCACCCTGGGATCTACATCAGCAAACCCAGTTTCCCTCTCAGTAACCGGACTGGCGCAGAGCTCTGCACCGCTATAGTCATAACGGCACACGGAGACCTTCAGAGAATGAAAAGCACTCCATAGACCAAATCTTCCTTTGACTACAGGCATCTTTAACCCTTGCAGGTGTTTATCATAAGGCTGATATGAAAGAATCATCCCACGTAATTTATACCGGAAACATGTGGTTCTGTTTAACAATAGCGGGTTGAGGGCTTATTTGCTGCTGTATGTGATTTCTCAGAGCAGAATAAAGTGAGTTATCAGTCTCCATCGGAGCACGTCGGCGGCTGCATCACGCTCTCTGAACGGCAAAACACTTAGATTTCAGGTGCAAATGTAACATCATTATAAAGTCGTGTTGCTGGGCAGTTGTGATAACAGTCTGTAATCATTCTGTTTGGCCATCCAGAAATCAGAAGCTAAAACTTTCTCCTGCAAATCGACTTTACGACCGCACTGGTATGTCTGGCAATGACACGTGTGGTCAATAATTATTGTGCGCATTTTGTGTTGTATTGTATTCAACCAAATTTTTTTTTTTAAAAAAATAACACCTTAATTTGATGTTTTTGTATATTTTGTACATAATACAAATATAAAAATGTTGATAAAATATGACTTTAAGATGATTTACAGTATCATAATACAGCTTAATAGGTAATTTAACCTCGACCACCTTTATGCACTTCTTCATTTTCAGGAAGGTCAGAAATAAAACATGTAAGGCTCGATTTACTTCATAGTCTTCCAGAAATGAATAGTAAGATTCATAATTTTTTTTTAAACTGGTGTCTTACCTTGGCCATCGTCTGTGTGTTTGCAAGGGTCTCTGAGAGGCGAGGGTAGGTGTAGGAGCTGTACGGGTGGGCCTGTGGAAGGTTCTTGAAAGCCCCGCCGGCTGCATAGGGGATGTTTGGCTCCTGCAACCCAGACCCCGACCGAGACCGCTGCCTTATGGCCGGCGTAGGGCTGGTCTGTGTCACATATGAACTCTTGGGTCGCTTGTCGTATTCGTCCCGCAGGCCACCGTAGCTCCACTCACTGTCTGGGTAATTGATCTGCTCACTGTGTAGCGAGGCACGAGATGGTGTACCTACTGAAGTATCCCTGTAATCCTGACTGGACGAGCCACCCACGGAGGCCCGATAGTAGCCACTGGAGCCAACCCCACTCCCCACCGTGGAGGCCACCTCGTCCGCCGAGCGCCCTTTGCTCTCCAGGTAGGCGTGGTAGTCTGGGGGAAGCTTTCCATAGTCTGACCTTTGGGGCATTGCATCTGGGTAGAAGTGGCTGCGTATGGGGTGCGAGTGACCATTCTGCTTGGTGAACCGATAGTGCCGTCCGACTGTCCAGTCTCCGTCTATGGAGAGGCCTGCCCTGCTGGGGTCAACGGAGAAGTCCCTACTGGCCGTGTCGAGGTCACAGGAGTAGCGAGAGTAGTAATGATTGAACCCATTCTCCTCAGGGGTGTTGAGATGACCACTGCTGGAGGGTTTAGAGCTGCTTCCCGCCTGGTGGGGGCCTGGTGGGCTCTCTTTACGCAGAGAGTTGGAGCGCGTGACCGAGATGTTGTCAAAGTCCTCCAGCAGGCCGTTGATGGATGCATCTTTGGGTGGCCGGTTGCCTCGAACAATGGTCTATAAGAAGAACAAATGTATTTACTCTGAACGTAGAGGAGAAGCTGTGTGAGTTAGAGAATGATGCTTGAGACTCTGACAGCCTGGGTTGCAGTACATTCAATGTCAGTTTAATCATTCCTGGTTGAAAATGAGATGAATTTAAATTCCTTTAAATTCAACTTCAGTTTAAAAAAAAAAAATAAGAAAACATGTGTTTTCAGGCAGGCATTTAGATTCATGCATATCAGGGCTTTGTGACAAGTATCACCTTAATCAATACTTGCGATAAATGGGGATAATAAATAAATTAGTAAATTAGGGAGGCATCAGATTTCACAACCGTGAGTGGGTGTGAGTTGGATGCAGCGAGAAAAAACATGGAGAAAAATAGGTGGGATATCTCAGCTGCTAAAAGGGAAAGGAACCTCATTTCCTTTGCAAAGGATTAGCTGGTTTTCAGTGGGCCGATCAGAATACATTAATAGTCGTGATGTTGGATTTAGCGCTCGTGAGGTGCATGAACGCACAAGCATGCAGTCGCACACACGGACGAATAGCATGAGGAGGAGAGAGGGAGACTGAATAGAGATACTCACATCTGCTGCAAAAGTAAAAGCAGCTTAAACGTCAGGGGTGCTGCTTATCCCCGCCTACCTCGTGTTAAGCCCTTTACACGGATGTGTCGTGACTCACGGGGAACTGATGCTACAGCAGCACTCTACCCTGCGCATGATGCTTGTGCTTGTGCTGCTTGGTGTTTCGGTGGTTTGTGTGTGTGTGTGTACTCTGAGGATCACCGCTGACAATCATGAGAGTGATGACAAAAGCTAGCATGCATACACGGCATGTATTTGCCTATCCCTCTACCATTTATATAACACGGGAAAGGCTGCAATCGAACAGGATGCACATTTGTGTGACTCCAGAGATGAAGGGATTTTTTTGACTTTCTAACTCGTAATCTTTCAGAGTATGTTTTTGCCGATAAAACAAATCTCCTAAATTGCCTTTTTCTTCCATCTAACTCGCGGCGTTACATCCTCAAAGTGCCTCAACTCCCCAAATCCATCATGTTTTTATATTTTGCACAATCTACAGTCTGCACCTTCCATTACTCTCTTTGCTTTCACCTACACAAACTGACTATTATACAAACACATACTTTAGAAACGTAGTACTAATACCTTGATGTTTTGATGGTCTCGGCCAGATCTCAGTTCCCTGTCCACATCCTCATGCTAAATCATAAGGCTTTCATCAGCCTGTTAAAGACCCTCCAAAATTCTTAAAATGACATTCCCTATAAATAAATGTGTTGTCTTGACAGCAGTTTAATTCCCACTGGGCCTGCCATGACTTTGCACCGTGCACGCCCACCACAACGTGAAGCATTATTTAAACACTGCAGAGTGCTGTGTGTGGTCTGCGATGCTAACTTTGCTAGAGTCGACTTTTCCACCTTTGCATGCTGAACCTGGCTTTAAACCCGACAGTGTCACTTCAGCAAGTCAACAGATCTGACGACCTTCAGCGGCGCTCACGCCACGCTGTCAGTCAGACGACTTCCGTTGCTGTCGTTGCTGTCGTTGCTGTCGTCTGTCCATGTCATGCAGCCATGAAAGCTGTGATAACCATCAAGCCTCTGCAACATAGTGCTGACACAGCGATACGTCTCGACTCCTTCCTCTAGCTACCTGTGCACTGACACTGCAAACACACTTCCTGAATCTGATAGGACTGACGAGGCTACTATTGTTACCAAAGGTGGTATACACTATTATTATTAACAGTTGATTATTTCCTTTTAACTATTTCTCTGAGTTTTATCCCCAAATATATTTTGTCTGGGTTGTTAATTTTGGACTTGACATCAGCTCAGGTGTGAGGCGGGGTGCGCCCTTTACTAAGCATTTTGATGGTAGGAGAAGTCCCCTTTAATTCTATTAGAGTTAGTTGGTTTTGATTTGAATGCTGGTGCTGCTTTTGCTGAATTCTTTACACCAAGTGGGAGTTTTTAAAAAGTTCCTCATTGGTAACACTTTGAATTTAAAAAATGGAAGTTGAGTTGAGCAAAGCAAAGAATATTAGAAACTAACCACAAGCTAAATAGAAAAGGTCTGTGCTAATTCACATAAATCCTGTGGCTTGAATAACGCTGTTTTTTTGTGTGTGTTCCTCATTTCATCTGCGTAACTATCCTACACGTGCTTTTTAAATTCTGATTTGATCTAAAAGTCTTCTTCCTAAAGAGTCGAATGCAGCAGTCGCATGCAGGCTAAAATGAAAGCTCCTGTACAAGCTATTACTAAGGTTGAATTTGTCTCCTCTCAACGGTATTTTTTTTCACTTTGCACACCTTCCCCATCCAGCTGCTCTCCTCTGTTTTTAGAGCTATATAGGCTGTTTGGAGCCATGACCTGGAACCCCAGGTGAAGTGACCTTTTAAAGCAGCGGGTAAAGCCTATAGCTGAGAGGCAGAGGCTGAAGGGCAGACGCCGTTTTAAACAGGTCGGCAAGCAGAAATCTATCGTGCTTTAGACAGATGTTGCAGCACACGGAGCTGGGCTGGACTGACATCAGAGAAGAGAACATTTGATACACTCTGCACTTCATATCGATGCACGCGACGCAACAACAGTTACGACGGCCCGTTTTGTCGTGACAATCGCCCTCGCATTGTGTTCTCACTGCTCTGTCAATTTGCAAATGTGCAAATGTGCTTTGAGCACAAGCTAAAATGAGGCATAATAATTCACATCACGTTAAATGATATGGATTCCAGTGAGTCAGAGCTAATTCAATTGCCGCACGACAGCAGGGAGCGGCAGTTATCTAATAAAGCATCACCATCGCCATTTGTTTCATAATCAATAAGGCCGTGTCAGGGAGCGTGACAGGCACGAGGGATGGGGGGGGGGGGGGTCGGAGAAAACAAGGCCACAAATGAAACCGAGGAGGTGACGAAAGCGGAAAGAGGAAAGGGAGACAAGGTTAATTGTGTGCCGAATCACTGTCAAGCGGTCAGCAGCATCAAGGCTGAAAATCTTTCCATTAATTTGAATTAGGGGGCTGATACTGGCTTTCATGCCTCCCCCCCCCCCCCTTCTCTACCCCCATCCTAACAGCTCTACGAGCTCTCCACGCAGGTCGTGTTCGGCGGCGGCTGTGACAGCAGCCATATTTCACCGGCGCACGGCTTTGGCCTGTCCTTTAGTGATAAGCTGTAATAGATCTACTCTCCGCTCACTACAGCCTGTTCAAGGTAAGCGCAGGGAAGAGGAGAGGAAAGAAGAGGTGATGGATGGTGAAAAGAAAAGAGGAAATAAAGAGCATTTATGGGAGGACAGGGGGGGGGGACTAGGAGGAAAGATGCAAAAGTATCAAGAGGAGAGCGGGAGAAGAGAGGAAGGAGCAGCTGTGAAGGAAGAGGAAAGGGTGGAGAAGGGAGTGTCATGGACAGGGAGCCATGAAAAATGAGGCTCATTGGGAGATAAGGGGGGGATTAACCTTGCTGGTAATGAAGTGGGGGGTGTGATCAGAAAAAGGAGGGAGGAAGAGGGAGAGATCATTAATGAGCTTGCCCTTCCTGTGACTCCTCGCTATAACCCTGGTTTGGAGGCCGCGCTTCGCCAGTCAGAAAGGTCCCGGGACAGCCGGAGGAAGAGGAGGAAGAGGAGGAGCGGCTCTGGTACGCCACCACCAGGCCGTCTGGTTTAACGTCTCCACACCAGCACTCACATCTGTTGAATCAATTCACCTGATTGAGCCCTTCAAAAGAAAACCGCTCATTACGGGTCCCGTGACGCTCAACAACAGAGGCAGACGTGTAACTCCTCCTATCTTTAGTCTTTAGTCTTTAGTCACACGTGAAATCTCATCACCTACTACACCCTGCAGCAACATGGCCTACTCAACACGCCCACGAGGACATAACCAGATACTGGAGAAACATTGTTTGCATGCTTGCATGGTGTAATGTATTATTTTACATGTCTTAGTACTGCAAACATATCCATCTTCCTCCTCCTCATCATCATCACATCTCTCTCCCTCCCTCCTTTTGCATGAAATCCCAGGCACCATCGTGCCTCTCTGTGAATCCCCCCCTGACACAGGGGTATTTACACTCAGACGTGGTCAGCACACACTTTTTCCCACGACTGCTGTCGCTCTGCATCCCTGACCAACTCGGGGAACAGTTCCCCTATTCAAGGCCGTCTGCGAGAGATAACTGCCTTGTGGCAGCAAACAAAGC